>NC_045553.1:47558186-47620686 GCF_009769535.1 Thamnophis elegans
TTTTTCTACTTGCATTTTTTACGTGCTTTTGAACTGCTAGGTTGGCAGAAGCTGGGACAAATAACGGGAGCTCACTCCGTTATGCTGCGCTAGGGATTTGAACCGCCAAACTGGCGACCTTTCTGATCGACATGCCCAGCGTCTTAGCCACCGAGCCACTGTGTCCCTTTAATAAATATAACCTTGAATTTGTGATCCTTTGAGTCTCAAGGTCTCTAGGCCTGGGTCTGATGTCCACACCACATCGTATCTTGAAGGACATGAAAGTAAAATTGTGAAGCATCGTGAAATGAAAATGTTTGCTCCTTTCATCTCCAGCTATCCTGCCCACCAACATGCATGCCATAACTTTAATGGGAGTCCATATTTGTGGAGATTTGGCCCTCGGTTTGCAAATACCATTAAGGAGGTTATTCCAGTATTTGAGATGTCTAAAAGTGAAGTTTTCCAGTATTTGAGAGGTTTAAAGGTATTCTAGTATTTGAGATGTCTAAAGGTGAAGTTTTCCAGTATTTGAGAGGTTTAAAGGTGAAGTTTTCCAGTATTTGAGAGGTCTAAAGATATATTACAGTATTTGAGAGGTTGCCACAAAGAGGAGGGAGGGGTCAACCTATTTTCCAAAGCACTAGAAGGTGACAAGAAACAATGGATGGAAACTAATCAAAGAGAGAAGCAACTTGGCATTAAGGAGAAACTTCCTAACGGTGAGAATTAAGTAGTGGGATAGCTTCTCTCCAGAAGTCCTGGGTGCTCCATCACTGGAGGTTTTTAAGAAAAGACAGCCATTTGTCTGGAACAATATAAGGTCTTCTGCTCAAGCAGAGGGTTGGGCTAGAAGACCTCCAAGGTCCCTTCCAGCTCTGTTCGGATTGAGACTAGGGAGAGCAGAGCTCAACCAGCCCTATTTGTGTCATGGGGACCCAGCTCGCTGCTGGCCTCTTGGTCATTCTTTCTGGTGTCTGCCGGAGAAAAACACCCCGGGGCGTACTTCGAAGGTCAACTACGGCTTCAGAAGCGACCCCATCCCTCCTGTTTGAAGGGGAAAAGCGAAAGATATCTCTTCCTTGAAGGGGTAGGAGTGCTGTAGAGATAAAAAATGCAATCTCCAGACGATTCTATCAGTGCAAAACAGAAAGCAGGGGAAGATAATCAGAAGCAGAGGCAGACAGATGTGTTGGGACAGATGAGCGATTGCCCCATGCTTTGGCTCCAGAAAATTAACCTGAAAAATGTGTGCGATGCCTTTGGATGGGTGAGCGTGAGAGACAAACAAATAAATAAATAAATAAAAACCTCTGGAGGGAATGAGGTATGTACCTGCCATCCACAGACAACCTGGATATTAAGCAAGGTCAGGGATAGCGCACAGATTCCCGAGACCTCAAGGTCAGCCTTTAATTGCAAGCGGGCAGATTTGCAAGACAAACTTTCCCCCCAAAAATGAAGAAATCCTTGCCCGCGGGAGATCTTGCTTCTATCTTTGTAAGTTTATCTCTTAGGCAACTTGACTTTAGGTAAAAAGAACCTCTAAGGGCATTTTTTTTCCCCCTCCCAAAAAATATTTTGCTTTCCTAAGTCACTTCTCTCCCACTTAAAACCGCTGGACTTTTTGAGTATAGCAGGGGTATACGGTAAATATTTATATACTTTTAAATCCAGTGGTTTGGGTTTTTTTTTAAAACCCTACTCTGATTAATGCTGATATTTACCTGGGAGTTAAAGGCAAGACTGTTGGCTTATCTTCCACAGAAATTATTTGCAAAATGTGGAAAGGCTGAAAATCTTTAAAAACAGTGACCATGTCATGGATCAACCCCAGGCAAAATCTGGATGGGATAACTGACCTGCAGTGGTAGGTGGTAAGTTGACCCTTGCTAACTTCTTGGGCTTACTTCTAGGAAGTACTCTCTTACTACAAGTTGTCCTTGACCTACAATCACAATTGGGACCAGAACATCTGTTGCAAAGTGAGGCAGGGGCTAAGTGGCCCTCAATTTTATAACCTTGAAGCAAACGAACAGAGAGCTCTAGTCTATTCTTAAAATCCTCCAGGGATGGAGCACCAACAGCTTCTGGAGGCAACTTCTATTCCACGGATTAATTGTTCTCACGGTCGGGAAATTTCTCCATAGTTCCAGATTGCTTCTCTCCTTGATTAGTTTCCATCCATTGCTTCTTGTTCTGCCCTCTGGTGCCTTGGAGAATAGGTGGACTTCAGTGTTTGATGTTATTTTAGAAGGTGTTCCAGGTGTTGAAAGAATTAATTCTGCTTCGACAGAACCATGGCAAAGAGGCCACTGTTATTAACTTCTCTTTGGAGAACTGGGTAGTGTCAATTAAGTTTGGCAGATGAGGCCGGGTCTAAAGCAGGCTAGTCTAGGGAAGAGAAGGACCAGGGGAGACATGAGAGCAATGTTCCAATATTTGAGGGGCTGCCACAGAGAGGAGGGGATCAAGCTATTTTCCAAAGCACCTGAAGGCCAGACAAGGAATAATGGATGGAAACTGACCAAGGAGAGATTCCATCTGGAAATAAGGAGGAATTTTCTGACTGTGAGATCAATCCACCCATGGAACAGAAGTTGCCTTCGAAAGTTGGGGGGCTTCATCACTTGAGACTTTCAAGAAGAGACTAGATTGCCATTGGTCAGAAATGGTGTAGGGTCTCCTGCTTGGGCGGGGGGTTGGAGTAGATGACCCACAAGGTCCCTTCCAACTCTGTTATTTTGTTAAAGATATTGGACCATTGCTATCATGTCATTCCTGGTCCTTCTTTTCATTCAGGCAGACTGATTCCCGCACCCGTTCTTCATATGTTTTGGTCTCCAGCCTCCTGTTGCTCTTCTCTTGAACAGGGTTATGGATGCCCAGCCACATGGGCTCAATTGGATTCAGTTCCACAGGATGAGTCCAACATTTGCCAATCCACCCAGTGGTGAAATCAATTTTTTTACTACTGGTTCTGTGGGCGTGGCTTGGTGGGTGTGGCAGGGGAAGGATACTGCAAAACCTACATTTCCTCCCCACTCCAGGGGAAGGATACTGCAAAATCCCCATTCCCTCCCCACTCCATGGAAAAGATACTGCAAAATCCCCATTCCTTCCCCACTCCAGGGAAAGGTTACTGCAAAATCCCCATTTCCTCCCCACTCCAGGGGAAGGTTACTGCAAAATCCCCATTTCCTCCCCATTCCAGGGAAAGGTTACTGCAAAATCCCCATTCCCACCCCACTCCAGGGGAAGGATACTGCAAAATCCCCATTTCCTCCCCATTCCAGGGGAAGGATACTGCAAAATCCCCATTCCCTCCCCACTCCAGGGGAAGGTTACTGCAAAATCCCCATTTCCTCCCCATTCCAGGGGAAGGATACTGCAAAATCCCCATTCCTTCCCCACTGCAGGGGAAGGTTACTGCAAAATCCCCATTCCCTCCCCACTCCAGGGGAAGGATACTGCAAAATCCCCATTCCCTCCCCACTCAGGGGCCAGCCAAAGGTGTTATTTGCCGGTTCTCTGAACTACTCAAAATTTCCACTACTGGTGCTCCAGAACCTGTTCAGAACCATCTGGATTTCACCCCTGAATCTACCCCCCTCCAACGCCATGTTTCTTTCTCTGACCAAGGAGAGTCAGGCCTTCCTTTACCGCCACTCAAATTCTCCCCGCAATCAAAGCGCCAATTGTGTGTCTCTGGGCTGAAATCCAAGCCCGTTCCCCCCCCCACTCCAAGGAAAAGAGTGAGGGTGGGGGTGGGAAGGATCTTAAGCTTTTCTTTTCTTGAGGACTTCTCCTCTGGTTGGCCCTGGGCTTCTGAAAACAGAGCTCCTACCCAGACTGTTGTAATTGTACACACAATTTTTACAAAGAGAAAAAAATCAAGAGAGCGAATGCTTGGAATGTCAACAGGCTTGTTGGGAATGAAGCAATAGCCTTTGGCCGGGCTCGGCTGAAAGCTTCCCTTTCTTCAGCCAGATTCGGCTCGGGCATCGGCCTCTCTGGAGTTGGGCAATGCTTCTTATTTGCCATATCTCAACACACACACACACACACACACACACACACACCACCTTCCAGCTGCCACCAAGATTGGGCTTGTCCACCTGGACTTATGGGGCCAGAAATGCTAATCTAGTACTTGGGGGTGGAGGGCGAAGGGAGGTCTCTGCCCATTTTACAATCCTGGAAAAGATTGCATGAAAAGGACACCAGGCCTGGCCAGAGAAGGAGAGCACAGCTGAGTAAAGAGCTACTAGAGGCAGCTGAGAAGCTTCTGGGCAGTTAGTAGCGTTGGCAGCCAAGACTTCAGATTTTTCTGCAGATGATACTTTTTTCCTTCTCCTTCTCCTCTTCTCCTCCTCCTTCTCCTCCTCCTCTCCTTCTTCTCCTCCTTCTCCTCTTCTCCTTCTCTTCTCCTTCTCCTCTCCTCCTCCTCCTCCTCCTTTCCACAAATCCCCGCTCCCTTCTAGCACTGATGATGTTACCTAGTTGGGTAATGAAATGTCTGCAAGTTTCTCTTCTCCGTCTCCTCCTTCTCTTCCTTCTCTTCTCCTCCTCCTCTTCTCCTTCTCAGAATAACAGAATAAACTTCTCCTCCTCCTCCTCCTCCCCTCCTCCCCCCTGTCTTATATTTCCCTCAACACCAAGTGAACACAGCCCAGATTTTCAATAACCATACAAACCCATTGAGTCTTAATCGACGCATTCTATGTAAATGTATATCAATATATTTACCCCGACACACAAACACAAAAGGCCTTTGGTATCTTCCTTATTGTCCTGAAAACTACATATCAAAAAGAAGAAGCAGGAGGAGGAGGAGGAGGAGAAAAAGAAGAAGATTATTATTATTTTGAGTGCTGGAGGAACACAGAATTCCCAGAAGCAAGAGGAGGAGGAGGAGGAGGAGGAGGAGGAGGAGGAGGAGGAGGAGGAGGAGGAGGAGGAGGAGGAGGAGGAAGGCTGTTTCTGGCTGCAAAGTTCTGTTGCAAAGATTCAAAATTACAGCTTCTTTTCCAAGAGAGATTCTGCTGTTTCCATCCCACATTTCTGAAACTTTGGAAAGAAAGCAGGAGAAGCTGAGGATGACCTAGAGAGGACAGTGAAAGGCAGAGAAAGAATGAAGGAAGAAGAGGAGAAAAGGAAGGAAGAGATTTGAAGAGATCTCTCTTGGCTAAGAATCCATTCTCAGAGTCCTTCAACTGGCAGGCTGTTGTCTAAACCGTACGTGTCGTTTGCGTCATCCTGCAGAAGTTTCTCCAGCGTCAGAGGTGCCATCTCCTTCCTGGTGTCTTCTAATACTTGGGGGAGTGGGTCAGCTCCTGAAATGGGGAGGGGGACAAACTGGGGAGCAGAGAGGGCCATCGAAGCCGGCTGGTATTGCAAGGAAGTTGCCGGTAGAGTTGGGATGGGCTGAGTCCAGGGAAAATAACTCAGGGGAGCTTGCTGGTCCATCGCATCCAGATGAGGCACCACAGCTGGGCTTGAGGCCGATCGAGCCTGAGGGACAAGAAAAAAACACGTGGGTCAGTCTTTCTTCCCAGAAACTGAGGCTTGGTGAAAAACTGCCTCTGATCCAAGAAGGTCCAGGTGTCAGAGTTCCAAATAGCATCCAAAAATAAATCAGAGTCCAAGGCAAAGTATTCCTCAAAGTTCCACTTTCTTAAGAGAGACATGTTGGCACATTTGGGAAAACCCAAATCTGAAAGCTTCACGGTTTTCCCACCCAGTTGAGAATTCAAGATCTTGCACCCAACACCCACAGATCCATCCCATGGTCCAATCTTCCTCTGCCTTGCTGGCAGCTTCCACCCATCCAGTTCTGGTCAGGTGCAGAGTTGCAAAGACAAAGGATGACCGTGGCTTTCTAGAAAGAATGTTGTTATGGCTACATATCATCTAACTCCATACAATCCCTCCTCCCATTTTCCCACCATAGAATAATAGAAATTGTGGCAGGCCAAAGATCCAACAGAAAAGATGGGGCTCAGGAGAAGACCAACAGATGGGTAACATACTGTAAGGTGACTCTTGACTTACAACTACTTGTTTAGCAATGCTGTAAAGTTACAATGAGTCCTTGCACTTACAACCAGTCCTTGTACTGACAGCCTTTGCAGCATCTTCCAGGCAGAGGTAGTATTCACTTACCTTTCCTCCCGGTTCACAAATGTGAGCGTGTGGGCATGCGCACAGCCTTCCCCACATGGCCTTTTGGTGGAAAAAGTTCCTCAATGGGATGCCGTAGATCCGAGGGGGAGGGGGGCACCTGCGATTTCCGCTACCGGTTCAGGAGAACCGGTACAAATGGTTAGAATGCCCCCGCTCCTTCCAGGTCACATGACCAAAACCAGCCACTCAGCAACCAGTGTGTACTTAAAATGGCAGCCTTCCCAGGTCACGTGATCACCTTCCCAGATAACTTCCGACAAGCAAAGTCGACGGGGCGGGAAGCCGATTTCGCTTAAAGACCGTGTGATTCACAGTCGAATCGCTTAATGATGGCAGCAAAAAAAAAGGTCGTAAAATCGGGCTGGGCTCCCCCTAACAACCGCCTTGCTTAGCGATTCTGAAAATTCTGACCCCCAATTGTCACTGTAAGTTGAGGACTACCGGCAGTATGTTGTCACCCACAAATGTATGCTTCCCTCCCCCCTTAGGAACAAACCCTGATCTAACCAGGGTCTTTGCTATCCATGCACCAATGTCAGTGAGGATTTGAATACGAATTTGTGGACCTCCGACGTTTGGGAAGGGTGGAAAGATAGGATCATGTTTGTTTATTTCTTTATTAAATTTATACCCCACCCATCTTGCTTTCTGTGAGTCTTACCCTTTTAGATTTCAGGCGGGGGGGGGGGGGGTTCAAGAAAGCATTCTTCTTCACACAATACAGAGGCAAAATTCACTAAATGAATGGAGAACTCATCCAGGGCTGGGCTTAAAAAATGTTAACAAGTTGTTCTCTGCCTGGTTTCTGGGTGGGGATGGCCATGGTGGGCATGGCCTAGTCGGCCTTCTGCACCATGGCAGGAGGGGGGGCAGGCAATTTTGCCCTCCCTGGGTTCCGGACGTTTTCATCGAGCCTCCGGGAGGCCCTCTGGAGGCTGGAAATGGACCCCTTTTCAGCCTTCCCAAACTTCCGGTATGCCCATTTTTCACCCTCCCCGAGCCTCCACAGACACCCAGCACTTACCTGCGTCTAAAACAGGCAGCGTGGGGACTCATGGAAGGGGAGGGGTGGGCGGGGCCAGCCAGGAGTGAGATTTGGGGATTCTCTAAACTGCACAAAATCTTAGCTAGAGGTTCTCCCGAACCCCTGCGAATGCCCAACAGCCTACCCCTGATATCAGGGCCGGATTTCCCTACAGGCTAACTAGGCTTCAAGATCAAGAGGGGCCTATGTTCAAATTGTTAGCAAAATTAAAATTACACTATTCTAAAAACAGTGAACACTAAAACACTGAATCGAAAATAAGGAGAAATTCTACGCATATGACTAATAAACAAACATAAAAATGTATTGGTTAAGATCGTTCCAGCGCCGCGGCAGTTGGGGAGCCCACCCACGTTCCCGGCACCGGCGGTCGGGCGAGAGGCGCGGCCGCTCCCAGTAGCCGCCCTGTCGACGCGGAGCCCACCAGCGGCCAGGCAGGTGAGGGCGAGGGGGCCGAGCCGGGCAGCTGAGCGTAGCAGGGGAGGCGGCTGGCCTCGCTGCCTTTGCCGCAGAGCAGAGCCGCCCTCCGTCGGGAGGCCAGCTATATATATATTGATATATATTGATATATATCACAGTAATGGTGTATTTTATTGTCTCTCATGTAACTTAAAAATGGGAGGTGAAAGAGCCTCATAAGTAGACTAGCCTAGGGCCTCTTTTCATCTAAATCCGGCCCTGCCTGATATCCATGCAAAAAATTAATTCTGGGTCATTCTGGCTGGAAGCCAGAAAATACAGATGTCCAGATCCTTTTTATTTGGCGGCGTGTTTTCTTGAACATCGAAAACACCCCAAATCTATCGCGGGAAAGCGCAAGGAATCGCACTTGAGATCCAGCTGCAAAACACAGCACCGCTGCCCTGCAGATTCACGAGGAGAAAACGTGAAATATATCACCCGCGTCCTCCCTGCAGATATTCAAATGTGGTACACAATACTCTGAGTCCCGAGACAGAACAATGCAATTTATGGCAATCTTTAATTACAATTAATGCCCAAGCTGAGAATTGGAACCCTGAAGGTTTTTGTTCAGGGCAGAAACCTGACAATGGTCTGGCTTCCCTTTCCCACCCTTTCATCTATTTTTCCCCCTGAGCTGCAAACAATAATCACGAAAGGATGCTTTACTTTCTCACCCAAACACCGATCCTTCGGTCACCCACCTGGGGGGGCTGCAATCCGAAGCTAGGATAATTTGCATCCAAAAACATCCCACTCGCTGTGGACCTCTAAGAATATTTTTGTGTTTGCGGCTCAAATCTTTTGCAGAATGTGCATTGCATATTTCCTAGGGGTGTTTCACTCCCCAAGATAACGAATTCCCCTTGCTGGTATTTGGCCTAATGGCAGTATTGACTAAGGCAAAGAGGCTAACTGGCCATGTGCAAATTGCCTTGAGGGGAACCTCTGGGCAGTTGAATTGCAAATAACACAATAACAGAGTTGGAAGGGACCTC
Source organism: Thamnophis elegans (assembly GCF_009769535.1). Taxonomy (NCBI): domain Eukaryota; kingdom Metazoa; phylum Chordata; class Lepidosauria; order Squamata; family Natricidae; genus Thamnophis; species Thamnophis elegans. The sequence continues at coordinate 47,566,860 of NC_045553.1, forward strand.
GGAGGTCTTCTAGTCCAGCCCCCTGCTCATGCAGGTGATCCTATTTTTGACAAATGGTTGTCCAACCTCTTCCTGAAAAATCTCCAGTGATAACTTCTGAAGGCAAGTTGTTCCACTGGTTGGATGTTCTCCCTCTTAGAAAATTTCTCCTTAGTTCTAGGCTGATGTTGAACATGTCCTCTTAAGTAGTGCTCACAGGTCAGCAGTTCGATCCTGACCGGCTCAAGGTTGACTTAGCCTTCCATCCTTCCAAGGTGGGTAAAATGAGGACCCAGATTGTTGGGGGCAAGAGGCCTGTAAAGCACTGTGAAGCGGTATATAAGTCTAAGTCCTATTGCTAACTGGGAAAGGTAGGTAGGTAGGTAGGTAGGTAGGTAGGTAGGTAGGTAGGTAGGTAGGTAGGAAGGAACGAACGAACGAACGAACGAAGGATGGTGGTGGCACAGTGGTTAGAATTCAGTATTGCAGGCTAACTCTACCAACTGCCAGCAGTTCAATACTGACCAACTCAAAGTGGACTCAGCCTTCTATCCTTCCAAGGTCGGTAAAATGACCCCAACAATAGGTGGACTCTATAAACTGCTTGGAGAGGGCTGTAAGGTACTGTGAGTGATTTATGAGTCTAAGACCTAGTGCTAAGAGTGGGAAGGAAGGAAGGAAGGAGGGATGGATGGAAGGAAGGAAGGAAGGAAGGAAGGAAAGAAGGAAAGAAGGAAAGGAGGAAAGGAGGAAAGGAGGAAAGAAGGAAAGAAGGACCGTGGTGGTGCAGTGGTTAGAGTGCAGTACTGCAGGCTACTTCAGCTGACTGCTAGCTGCAGTTCAGCAGTTCAAATCTCACCGGCTCAAGGTTGACTCAGCCTTCCATCCTTACCAGGTGGGTAAAATGAACCCAAATTGTTGGGGGGCAATGTGTTGACTCTGTAAACCATTTAGAGAGGGCTGTAAAAGCACTGTAAAGCGGTATATAAGTCTAACTACTCTTCCTTCCTTCCTTCCTTCCTTCCTTCCTTCCTTCCTTCCTTCCTTCCTTCCTCCTTCCTTCCTTCCTTCCTGTTAGAATGCAGGATTGCAGGCTAACTCTGCCAATTGCCAGGAGTTCGATCCTGATCGGCTGAAGGTTGACTCAGCCTTCCATCCTTCCACGGTGGGTAAAATGAGAACCCAGATTGCTGTGGGGGGAAAAGGCTGACTCTGTAAACCACTTAGAGAGGGCTGTAAAACACCGTGAAGCAGTATATAAGTCTAAGGGCTATGGCTGTTGCTATGGAAGAGCTTGGGTGGTTAGGAGACCACATCCATGGTACTCAAAGAGAAGGGAAGACATCCAACAAACTTTGGAAGATTCCCACCCTGCCTCCCACCCCACAATAGAAGGAAAGAAAACACCAACGATCACACAGAGGGCCCTCTACCAAACTCACCGCAAAGTTTGTGATGAGTGGCTGGGAAGTGTAGGTCAGCACGGAGGACGTCCCCACGAGGGTGTAACTGGGGCAGACCGGCTGAACAAACATGTCAGCCGTGTAAGGGCAGCTGACCGCTTCGTGAGACACGTAATCCGGGGCCGTAGTCCATTGGGTCAGAGGTTGCAATGTGGCCGGGGGCGGCTGAGTCAACCACCCCGAATAAAGCGCTCCTTCCTCCATCAGGGGCAGCGAAGAGGTGACCAAGTCCGTCTCGGAGTAAACTTGACCTTCGCGGAAAGAGAGAAAGGGGAAAAGGTGATCCGAAGATGGAGAACGAGGAAAGATGTGCTTTTGGGGAGGAGGAAAAGCTCCCTTCTCCCCCCACACCAAAAAAAAATTCTGAAATTCTTACCCGTGGGTGAGTAGGATGGAAGTGACTGATGGGGGAAAAACACCTAAAGGAAAATTAGAGGTTGGTATTATTTAAGAGTGATAAAACCACAAGGAGAAGAATTACTCACAGGCTGACTAGGAAACTTACTGCATCAGTAATGCTCAAACGGCAACTCCGTGTCAAGACTGAAGGGCCAGAAGGAAAGAAATATGTTTGAGGAGGGTGGGAAAGTCTCAAATGTTCACACCAGTGGTGGGTCCCAGGTGGTACGGCCCGATACAGCTATACTGGTAATAGCCAGGAGTAGCAACCGTACCTGTATGGCAGATCATTTGGTCCACCCGCCCGCCCGCGTTCCATAGTTGTTTTTGAAGCAACCGGGACAATTGCGCGCATGCACAAAGTGTGCAGCACTTGTGCAGCCTCCGCCGAGCTGCTCAGTGTCACAGGGCGGTGGTGTCCGCATGTATGCGCAGTGCACGTGCCTGACCAGAACACCCGGCCCTGTGAGCAGCGTACTAGTTGTGACGGGGTCGGGAACCCACCACTGGTTCACACCCTGGCCCATAATCAGTTTTCATCACTGTTATTGATGTGGCCACATCTGGTTCTAATGACAGAGGCATTTAGGAGGACATAGCTCACCGTTCTAAAGCAGTGTTTTTTTTCCAAAATTGGTCACTTGAAACAGTGTGGGCTTCAATTCCCAGAATTCCCAAGCCAACTGGCTGGGGGAATCTGGGAGTTGAAATCCACAGTTCTTAAAGCATGGAGGTTGGGGGAATCTGGGAGTTGAAGTCCACAGATCTCAAAGCATGGAGGTTGGGGGAATCTGGGAGTTGAAGTCCACAGATCTTGACGTGGCGGTTGGGGGAATCTGGGAGTTGAAGTTCACCCATCTTAAAGCATGGAGGTTGGGGAAATCTGGGAGTTGAAGTCCACAGATCTTAAAGCATGGAGGTTGGGGGAATCTGGGAGTTGAAATCCACAGATCTTGACGTGGCGGTTGGGGGAATCTGGGAGTTGAAGTTCACCCATCTTAAAGCATGGAGGTTGGGGAAATCTGGGAGTTGAAGTCCACAGATCTTAAAGCATGGAGGTTGGGGGAATCTGGATGTTGAAGTCCACAGACCTTGGCGTGGCGGTTGGGGGAATCTGGGAGTTGAAGTTCACCCATCTTAAAGCATGGTGTTTGGGGGACTCTGGGAGTTGAAATCCACCCATCTTAAAGCATGGTGTTTGGGGGACTCTGGGAGTTGAAGTCCACCCATCTTAAAGCATGGTGTTTGGGGGACTCTGGGAGTTGAAGTCCACCCATCTTAAAGCATGGTGTTTGGGGGAATCTGGGAGTTGAAGTCCACCCATCTTAAAGCATGGTGTTTGGGGGAATCTGGGAGTTGAAGTCCACCCATCTTAAAGCATGGTGTTTGGGGGAATCTGGGAGTTGAAGTCCACCCATCTTAAAGCATGGTGTTTGGGGGAATCTGGGAGTTGAAATCGACCCATTTAAAGCATGGTGTTTGGGGGATGCTGGGAGCTGAAGTCCCCACATCTAAAAGTTGGCAAGCTGACGAAACACTGCTCTAACGGAAGTGTCTCATGACAAGACTGAGAGAGGGATTGTGGAAGGGCAAGGATGAAGCAGTAGATAGAAAAATGCCCAGCCTTTTGCCCGGCTGTCTCTCACCGCCATGCTTTCCGGAGCAGCTTTGGCATTTTGAGCCCTGCCCCGTTTCCTCTTCAGCAACTCCTTCACTGGCTCTTTCACCCGGACACCTTGGTAGGGGCGGGACGGCAGGGGCTGCTCAGCTGCAGAAGCTAGAAAAAAATACGCTCAGCGTTAGTTCCCTCTTTAGTGTTGCAACGATGCTTCTTCGTTTAAAATCAGCATTTTTCAAACCTAGGAAGACTGTTGTGGTGTTGACAGCACAAGACTAATGTATGCAGAAAAATGGAAGGACACTTCGATTCCTACTTTGGAAGAATGGTTGCAGGCAGGGCCGGATTTAGATGAAAAGAGGCCCTAGGCTATTCCACTTATGAGGCCCTTTCACCTCCCATTTTTAAGTTTGTAAATTGCAGGAGAGACAATAAAATACATCATTACTGTGATATATATCAATATATATATATCAATATATATAGCTGGCCTCCCGACGGAGGGCGGCTCTGCTCTGCGGCAAAGGCAGCGAGGCCAGCCGCCTCCCCTGCTGCGCTCAGCTGCCCGGCTCGGCCCCCTCGCCCTCACCTGCCTGGCCGCTGGCGGGCTCCGCTTCGACGGGGCGGCTACTGGGAGCGGCCGCGCCTCTCACCCGACCACCGGTGCCAGGAACGTGGGCGGGCTCCCCAACTGCCGCGGCGCTGGAACGATCTTAACCAATACATTTTTATGTTTGTTTATTAGTCATATGCGTAGAATTTCTCCTTATTTTCCGTTCAGTGTTTTAGTGTTCACTGTTTTTAGAATAGTGTAATTTTAATTTTGCTAACAATTTGAATGTCGGCCCCTCTTGATCTTGAGGCCCTAGGCTGAAGCCTAGTTAGCCTATAGGGAAATCCGGCCCTGGGTGCAGAAGATGATGGAATTGGTTGAAATGACAAAATTGACTTCTTTGATTAAAGAAAAGAACAAAAGTGCTTTTTTTTTTACACATAGAGGCTGCTTCTGAACTTGAAGTGGAAAAGAATAAAAGTGATTTGGGGGTTTTACCGATTAGACTGATATGTTTTTTACAGAAATGGCTTGTTCGTCTTATTAGGAAAAAGCAAAATGTTGTGATTTGATGTTAATGCCATATTTTACAGAAAGAGTTGGAAGTCAAATACTTCTTTTTCTTTTCTTTGTCTTCTCTTTCCTCACTTCTCTTCCCCCTCCCTCCCCCTGCTTCTCTATTTCCTTTTGTATTTTGTGTTTTATAATACTTTACAACTCAATAAAAATTGAAAAAGAAAAACTTGGCAAGGGTAAGAGAGACGGACTTCAACTCCCAAAATTCCCCAGCCAGCCATAAAGTCCGCTTGCCGAATTTGAAAAACGCTGAACTATAGGAACTGTGCGATCGTTCGTAATGCTTGTGCCACGCTAGGCGTCCTCCAAGGCACCCCCTGGGAATTTTTTTTTAAAATGTGTTTTTAATTGGTTTACTTGAGTCCCTTGTGAGGGACTGGTGGCTGTAGAAATGGAATAAATAAATCAATAGATAACATCCTGGGAATTATAGTGCAAACAGGGGTTCCCAGGGTCAGGGTGAGGAAAGGAGGATTTTGTATTTTTAAAAATAAAAAATAAAAACAAACTATAAATAATTATCTGGACCTAAATTCTTTAAAAACAAACCTTAACTCTTCGGTGAACTTTCCAGTTATGAAGAATAGGGTCTTATGCCAGCCATGGGGGGAATTACCCTGACATTTCCAGATGATGTAAATTTTAGACTTGAAACCAAGTTATTTGAGCCAGCTCTCTATCTTTAAAATCAGAGAGTGTCCGTGATTTGATTCATTGACTTATCCATTCTGTGGCACTGATGATGTTGCTCAGTGGGGTAATGAAATGTCGGCAAGTAAAAATGTCAGAATCTTCCTCCTCCTCCTCTTCCTCCTCCTCCTCCTCCTCCTCCTCCTCCTCCTCCTCCTCCTCCTCCTCCTCCTCCTCCTCCTCCTCCTCCTCCTCCTTTCCACAAATCCCCATTCCCTTCTAGCATTGATGATATTTCCTAGTTGGGTAATGAAACGCCTGCAAGAAAACAACCAAGCTCAGAGTCGTCATCCTCCAGCTCCTCTTTCTCCTCCTTTCCATCACTGATGATGTTCCCTAGCTGGGTTACGAAACGTCTTCAAGAAAACAACCAGGCTCAGAGAGCACCAGGGACTCCGCAGTCCCCACCTTCCCAAGGAGCAGAGACCCTGGGGTTGGCAGCCGTCCTTTGCAAAACCCAGCAGAGTTCCCTTGAATGAAATCTGCCAACTTTCCACGGGCTCCTTCTGAATGGTTTTTTTTTTTTAAAGGGACTTATTTCACACCAATTTCAACCCTTGCTCCTCAAGCCAAATTCCCTTTGGAATCACACAACTGTCATTGTAAGTGGCTTTGCACGGCTGACTCTGTTTGAAGCTCAGAGCTTGGACTTTACACCCAAGGCTTTGGCAGGTGAGAACCTATCATTTTTTATTTATTTTAAAAAAATTTTTTTGCTGCGCAAACGAAAGCAAACAGTTGTGTTTCTTTTCCCTCTCCCTCCCCCCGCTTGGTTCCCCAATATAATCGCACACAATAACATTAAAATAATAAGCTTTTGAGAAGCCACAATGGAAATCTTTTCCTGTTTGAAAAGTCCTTGAAAAGCAAACGTTGGCTTGATAAAGAAACACACACACACACACACTCTCACACACTCGCAAAGAATAACTATCGTAAAAATTAATCTCAAGTGTTTAATTAGCCAGCCAGTTGGAGATCTTGGCTCGCAAATAAAATAAAATAAAAAGAACATTAAAAGGAAATTGCGTAAAATGCTTTCTCACACCTTCCCATGCATTGCCCATATTTCTTTTTTTAAAAAAAACAAGCAAGGTTTCTTAAATTTGCACCTGGAGCCAACTTGTTCAGGACAAGTATTGGGACATTTCAAAATTATGGTTTTCCACGACTAGGTGAACCATCGAATCCTCCTTTCCCAGAGGCACCTAGGAATTATAGCCTGCTGATGGAAACACTTCCAAACTGTGAAGATTCCTTGGGGAAGTTACACTCCTAAAAGATGTTCTAAACACACCATCCAAAGTCCTGCACATTTCTAATTCAGACCAAGCTACTGGTTTTTTGCAAGGATGTCCACGCTGCAATTTGTCTTCTTCAGGAAGATGAAAGCAGAAATATAATAAAAAGCTCCTTTTCTGGCAGACTGAAGCAACACCGTATAGGTCAGGAGATCATAGTTAATTTGGAACCAAGATACGCATGTCCCTCAGGACTTATCATCCTCATAGTTCCATCAAACACGCCAAGAAGGTATCTGTGATAGTCCTGAAACCTTGGAGTTACATTTTGAATACCTCACTAATCCTTACTAAGGCCACCCCTGGAATGCTGCATCCAGTTTTGGTTACCCCGTTACAAAAAAGATGTTAAGACTTGGGAAAAATGCAAAGAAGAGCAACTAAGATGATTAAGGGCCTGGAGACAAAAACAGATGAAGAAAAGATCTAGGTATTGGGTATGGCCAATCCAGAAAAAAGGACTAGGAGTGACTTGATAGCAATATTCCAGTATTTGAGGGACTGCCAGAATAAAGAGGGGGGTCAACTTATTTTCCAGAGCAGACAAGACAAGAACCAATGAATGGAAACCTATCAAGGACAGAAACAACCTGAAATTAAGGAGAAGCTTCTTAACGTTGAGGACAATTAACCAGTGGAACAGAAGTTGCCTTCAGAAGTTGTGGGTTCTTCATCACTGGAAGCTTTAAAGAACAGACTGGACATCCACCTATCTGAAATGGTAGAGAGTCTCCTGCTTGAGCAGGGGGTTGGACTAGAAGTCCTCCAAGGTACCTAAATGGCTCCCAATATCTTGCCTGAAATTAAGTCCCTTCTTGGTCAACTCAGGAAGGGGAAGACCTCCAGAGTGGACTTTATCCTTCCAGAAGTATTGAAGAACAACTTTGGGTTGGTGGACTCCAATCTTGACGTCACTCTTCACCTATATTGACCATATATTGTGGATACCTCTGCTAAGCACAGAGAGATGCAAGGCCTATGACGCTATCTAAGGTTCAGAGGTTGGAAAGTACTGGCTGGATTCATAAAATATACAAAACCATGGTTTGTTGAAACACTATATATTGGGGGGAAAAATAACAATTCGCTTAGTTCTTCAACGTAGTTAGTCCAAGGCCAAATGAGTTACTTTATGGCTTAATGTCATCTTCTGACACCACCCCCTCCCCATTTAGGGAGTGGACAATGCCAGATGGAAATGTTAAAAAGTTGGGAGGGAGGTCCTCAGGAGATTGGAGAACTCTCAGAATCTTTGGAGAAGAAGAGCAAATTACTATGGGATTTTCTTCAAGAAAATATATAAATTTTCCACGATCTAGAAAAGATGTGGAGACTCTAGAAAGAGTGCAGAGAAGAGCAACAAAGACGATTAGGGGACTGGATGCTAAAACATATGAAGAACGGTTGCAGGAACTGGGTCTGTCTAGTTTAATGAAAAGAAGGACTAGGGGAGACATGATAGCAGCCTTCCAATATCTCAGGGGCTGCCACAAAGAAGAGGGAGTCAAACTATTCTCCAAAGCACCTGAAGGCAGGACAAGAAGCAATGGGTGAAAATTAATCAAGGAGAGAAGCAACTTAGAACTAAGGAGAAATTTCCTGACAGTTAGAACAATTAATCAGTGGAACAGAAGTTGCCTGCAGAAGTTGTAAAAGCTCAAACACTGGAAGTTTTTAAGAAGATGTTGGCTAGCCATTTGTCTGAAGTGGTGTAGAGTTTCCTGCCTAAGCAGGAAGGGGTTGGACTAGAAGACCTCCAAGGTCCCTTCCGACTCTGTTATTCTATTCTAAAATGGCATGGCTGCATACAGTCTAACTCAGCTCAGCATGGACAAGGCGTTAAGGCCCAATCATTGCCAGCAGCCAAACAATTAAATCATGTTAATTGTATTTACCAGATGGATTGGGACATTATTCAGATATTTGAGAGAAGGAACTTGGCCCAGAGAAGTGTAGTAAACGAGCAGTGGAGCCATAGGATTGTGGAAGGAGAGAAATGGAAAACAAGAAATGAAACCCTTCTGAGGTCTAGGAACCGGAACTCCAGACTAAGTCCGACAAGCTAGAACGTGACAGGGAACAGGGAAACACTGGGACAAAATACCAGGAAGAAAAGCTTGTGTGAAGTAGAAGATAGCAAAGCATCGATGGCCTGTAGTTGGAAGAACTAACTTTAGGAGAAGACCTGACAGCATAAACGCCAAGAGGCCAACAGAGAGAAACACCTGCAACATCAGGATGGCGAACGCTGTCTTCTGGGACCTACTTTGGAAGCTGATCTGGAGAACATCTAGAGAACATCCATATTAGATCCATCCAGTGGATGCCGATTCCACACTAAGGTCTCTCCAACCCAGCATCCTGATTCCAGTTATGTCATACCTGCACGTCTTGAAGACGGTTTGCCATTGCTTCTCCCCACCACCACCACCGTGAATCTAGAGGTTCTACAACCTAAAACTCGAGGTTCGGTTTTGCTGTCCCAGCTCGCCTTTGTCTAGAGTTGATTGTCTCGAACGCCCATCCCAAAGATAGAACAGCTGCCCTGGGATATGAAGTTCAGGAGAAAGGAACATCTCCAAAGCTCCATCTTGGAAGGAGAACCTGGGAAACAAATCTCTCTCTGACCTTCCCTAGGCCTTCTCCCCAGTTGGCAGGCGTGATGTTGGGCAACAGGCTGAATCTGTGGGAAACACCTCCTGCCTGGCAGGATTGGCGTTGCCAACTTAGAGCTAAGTCAACCGGCTGAAGATCAGGTTTGTTTATTTGCTCGTCAATTGCCCTATCGCCTCATTAGAGTCAGCCTGGGGCTGCTCAATTTGACACCCTGTCCAGATGCCCTGGCAGTGTCAATATTGCACAGCTCCGAGCCTGTCAAGTCGTGTTCACAGGACCCTACAGGGCCCGGTTGCGAAATCAACACAAGTCTGGGCTTTCTCTGGGGGGGGAAAAAAGGATTCTTTTTCGCTTTCTGGAAACCGAACGGATAAGTACAAAGGTGTGAACTTGGCAACGCCGAACTGACCTGGTCTCATTCTCGTGAAGTTCTCCACCCACGTTAGACTGATGTGATTATTTTATTTTATTTTTAAAAAAACAAGTTTTGAAAATCCTGCCGGCCTTGTCATCGGTGAGCAGCTGGTGTGCAAAGTTTCAGTTAACTTATCTATCCCCATGGGGTGGGGGTGGGGGTTTGGTGTCCCCGAGGCAGCTGTGTCTGAGCGGAGATGGGCTTGATCGGCCACCTTGCTGTTTCATCTTTCAGTATTATTGCCGTTTTGAGTTTTTCAGACCTGGGTTCTCCTCCTGCAAAGGACTCAGGAAACGCACATCCAAAGTGGGGAATGAAAATTCTGGGGAGAGCCACCCCAAAAACGCATCGAAAAGTGATAGAAAAAATTCAGAAGAAAAGATATAAGGCATATAAAGAAAAAGAGGGCGGGGAATCTAGGAACAGGGAGACTAGTTCAATGAATTGAAGTATTTTAATCATGGTAATAGTAGGTATCTAATTAAGACGCAAATGAACCATACTAATACTTTTAAGGGTGTAAATTAATTATGTTAAATGCTTGTTACATTAAAAAAAAAACCTGAATGTGAAGATACATGTTACCTACAGAAAACAGATGAGAAGGGAATGATAAATTTCTCTGTATTTCTAAAGGGGAGAAAAAAGGACACTGTTTATGTACATTAAAAAAATTGTAAGTTGGAAAATTTGAGAAGAAAAGGAATACAGCTAAAATGGGAAATGGAAATATAATGTAAAGTGAGTGATGTATATGTGAAAATGTTAAAGGGGGAAAACTGGACAATACTCTTGTCTACAAAAGGATTTTAATTAGGTAACAAAAAAATAAAAAACTTTGTGTGTTTTTTTAAAAGGAAGCGCACATCCAAGAGGGGATGAGCATGAAAACACTCTGAGCGTTGAGGCCATCTATGTCAAAATTGAATTGAATTGAATTTTATTATTTGTATGCCGCCCTTCTCCGGGAGGGACTCAGGGCGGCGAACAACTCAAAAGGGGAAAAGGGGAACATAGAACAGAGTGCAAGTAATTAAAATAACCAAGAATCACACAACCATACAAGTCGAGAGGGGAGGGGAACTCATCAACCCCAGGCCTGCCGGCAAAGCCAGGTTTTGACGGCTTTTCGGAAGGCCTGGAGAGAGGCGAGGGTCCGAATCCCTGCGGGGAGTTCATTCCAGAGGGCCGGAGCTGCCACAGAGAAGGCCCTCCCCCGGGTAATAGCCAGGTGGCATTGACTGGTAGACGGAACCCGGAGGAGGCCAACCCTGTGTGATCTAATGGGTCTTTGGGAGGTAATTGGCAGCAGGCGGTCTCTCAAAATTGAACAGCTCTCTCTCAACAGAGGTGTGTGTGTGGGGGGGAGATACGGCATCATCTGTCTTCAATCTACAACACAGATCCTTTCAACAGTTCCAAGAAAGCTCCACACACCCATTGGCACCACTCAGGTGACCCTGAGGATACAGTTAAACCTCCAAGTGGCCTCAATGACTCTCTAAAAAGAGGGCAAAGGACCAGCTGTCTGCAAGGAGTCTAAATCCTTCCATCCCCCACCATCCAGTCAGAGCAGAAGAAGCTCCTTGGATGAGAAGAGAAACATCTTCAACGAAAAAACAAGAAAGTCCAGTGACCTCTTGAAAAAAAAAAGCCCCTTTGGGACAACATGACCTGGAGGACTTGGAATCTCCATAGAGGCCAGTTCCTTCCTTCTTTTCTCCCTCTCTCCTTCCTTCCTTCCTTCCTTCCTTCCTTCCTTCCTTCCTTCCCTATAAGGAGCCGAGGTGGCGTAGTGGTTAGGGTGCAGTACTGCAGGCCACTTCAGCTGACTGCTAGCTGCAGTTCGGCGGTTCAAATCTCACCGGCTCAAGGTTGACTCAGCCTTCCATCCTTCCGAGGTGGGTAAAATGAGGACCCAGACTGTGGGGGCAATGAGCTGACTCTGTAAACAGCTTAGAGAGGGCTGAAAGCCCTATGAAGCGGTATATAAGTCTAAGTCTAACTATCTAACTAACTTCCTTCCTTCCCTTTCTCACTTCCTTCCTTCCCTTTCTCGCTTCCTTTGTTCCTTCCCCTCCATCCAGTCGGAGATGAAGAAGCTTCTTAGATGAGAAGCAAAAAGCCTTCCAAGAAAAACCAGAAAGTCCAAGTGGCCTCTTGAAAAAAAAACCACCTTTGGGACAACAAGGACCGGGATGAATCTCCATAGACATCTGAGAGTCTATGTTTAATCTGCCTACTCCAAATTACTATCCTCCAACTAAGAAATCAATGCCTTTCCAAAGTCCGTAAGTAGAACTTGGAGTCATCCAGTCTTCTCCAATAATGCTGCATCTGAAGATCTTGCTGGTACCAGAATGCCAACTTGACCGGTGATTGTCCCGAAGGTGCTTTTTCAAAAGGCAACTGGACCTTGTTTTTCCTTGAAGATGTTTCACTCTTCCAAGAAGCTCCTTCAGTTTTGAGAAGCTAAACGTCTTCAAGGAAAAACAAAGTCCAGTTGCCTTTTGAAAAAGCACCTTTGGGACAACCATGACGTGGATGGATTGAGAATCTCCAAGACACTGAACAGTTTTCCATTTGAGTCATCCTTATAGGACCATCTGTCCTCTAGCAGGATGATGGGTATTTCCTTGAATGCATCAGAGGGAGCATATGGCTCCTGCCTCCCCTTGCATGGATGAAGGTCACACCAGATGGGGAGAATATGAAATCCGTGCCAGAAAAGAAAGCCCAGATGAGAATGGTCAGAGATGATCCACCTCCTGGTTGAAGTTAAGGATTTCCAGATGTGCCCTTTTTTTTAATAGCAATAGCAGTAGACTTATATACCGCTTCATAGGGCTTTCAGCCCTCTCTAAGCGGTTTACAGAGAGTCAGCATATTGCCCCCAACAATCTGGGTCCTCATTTTACCCACCTTGGAAGGATGGAAGGCTGAGTCAACCCTGAGCCGGTGAGATTTGAACCGCTGAACTGCTGATCTAGCAGTAGCCTGCAGTGCTGCATTTAACCACTGCGCCACCTTGGCCCTTAATGATCTCTGGGCTTGGTGGTTTTCATGCAGATGTTTCATTGGCCAACTAAGTAACATCTTCTGATGGCAAGAGAAGAGTTCATCACGGGCTTAAGCTAGCAATGTTTTACCGTTTGCTTGAGAGGAAGAGCCACTGAATTCAACCGGATTTTCTCCTGAATAAGCAAATCACGTTTGTGTGGCTGACATTTGACAAACGCTCAACTGCAGTTGATTTGATCGTGTCCACACCTTCTCTCAAACCATAGTTAGCCAAAGCAAGCGTGTGGAATCTGGTCGCTCTGGTTTGCTGAGACTGAGGATTTAGCTGAGGAGTCTTGCTTTGGCTAACTCTCTTCTCCTCTCCTCCTCTCTTCCTCTTCCTACCCTCTCTCCTTCTCTTTCTACCTCTTCCCTCCTTCCTCTCCTTTCCTCTTTCTTCCTTCCCTCCTTTTCCCTCTCCTCTCCTCCTCTCTTCCTCTTCCTACTCTCTCTCCTTCTCTTTCTATCCCTTCCCTCCTTCCTCTCCTTTCCTCTTTCTTCCTTCTCTCCTTTTTCCTCTCCTCTCCTCCTCTCTTCCTCTTCCTACCCTCTCTCCTTCTCTTTCTACCTCTTCCCTCCTTCCTCTCCTTTCCTCTTTCTTCCTTCTCCCCTTTTCCCTCTCCTCTCCTCCTCTATTCCTCTTCCTACCCTCTCTCCTTCTCCTTCTATCCCTTCCCTCCTTCCTCTCTTTTCCTTTCTTCCTTCTCTCCCCTTCCTTCTCTCCCCTCCCTTCTCCTCTCCTCCTCTCTTCCTCTTCCTACCCTCTCCTCCTTCTATCCTTTCCCTCCTTCCTCTCTTTTCCTCTTTCTTCCTTCTCTCCCCTCTCTTCTCCTCTCTTCCTCTTTCTACCCTCTCTCCTCTTTCTATCCCTTCCCTCCTTCCTCTCCTTTCCTGTTTCTTCCTTCTCTCCCTTTCCCTCTCTTCTCTCCTCCTCCCTCCCTTTCCTTTTCTGTTGTTGTGTTTATCTCTTTTCAACTCTGAACTGGTGTATCTTCGGGATGGTATTCCCACAAACCCTGTTATAATTTTACGTTTGTCCTTTCTTATTCCCTTTTCTTCATTATCAGTGAATGTACTTTTTTCTTAATCAGGTCAGTTAATTCATAATTACTATACTGTACTCCTAGGAAGAATACCGAAATTCCAGGTGTGCAAAAATTGCTTCAGCCCCTTGAAGCCCTGTGAGGAGGACTTCTGAGTAACTCCGCTAGCTGTCAATAAAGAAAATTCCTTAAGAGATTTGCCTGCAGTGACTCTATGAAACGACCAAAGTTTTTCTTTCTGGTCTAAATAGTTTTATGTGCCTGGATTCACCATCTCTGTCAGGAAGATCTCGTTCCCCGTTTCCTTGTTATTTCACTTGTTTTTTTAAAGGCAGGGGGCCGTATCCAAAATGGAAAATGTGTTTGCACTAAGCACCACGCGAGCGTTTTCTTGTTTTTTTAAAAAAATAGGCTGCAATTGTGAATTGTTCCATGACACTTCAGCTCTAGTGACTAACTCTCTCTCAGCAGCAGACGGGAGGGGAGCCCAAGCTGTTATGATATAAATGGGAAATTGATAAGCCTCCGTACAAGGTATAAATCTTGTGTTGAATTTCTTTCATTCCCCGCCTGTCTACAAAACGGGTCTTTGATTTTACTGCTGGTTGCACCGATCATCTCCCCTTTTCCTTGTTGAGGAGAATGGGAAGCTACAGATGTTCCCCTTCGTAAATTCCAGCGAAGTTGGTGCAAGATTGAGGCCACCTCATAATGAGGCTGTCTTCCCTTGGATCTCCTGATCTTTGAGAAGCTACGTCTCCTCATCCTTACGTTCTCTTCTTGTGAAGGACATCCATGGTCTACTCTATGGGAGCATCAGTGCCATAAAGGCGGAATGGATCTTGGAAAACAAGCAGAATAGAATAGAATTTGGAAGGGACTTTGGGGGGGGGGTCTTCTACTCCAACCCCCTGCCTAAGCAGGAAACCCTACATCACTTCAGACAAATGGCTATCCAACATCTTCTTAAAGACTTCCAGTGTTGGGGCATTCACAACTTCTGGAGGCAACTTCTGTTCCTCTGATTAATTGTTCTAACTGTCAGGAAATTTCTCCTCAGTTCTAAGTTGCTTCTCTCCTTGATTAATTTCCACCCATTGCTTCTTGTTCTGCCTTCAGGTACCTTGGAGAATAGCTTGACTCCCTCTTCTCTGGGGCAACCCCTGAGATATCGGAAGACTGCTATCCTGTCTCCCCTGGTCCTTCTTTTCATTAAACTAGACGTACCCAGTTCCTGCAACCGTTCTTCATATGTTTTAGCCTCCAGTCTCCTAATCCTCTTTGTTGCTCTTCTCGGCACTCTTTCTAAACTCTCCACATCTTTTTTACTTCGTGGCGACCAAAACTGGATGCAGTATTCCAAGTGTGGCTTTACTAAGGCATTATAAAGTGGTATTAACACTTCACCTGATCTTGAGTCTATCGCTCTCTTTATGCAAGCTAAATCTCTTTGCTCCTCTTACCGTTCTACCGTTCAGCAGCCAACGGCTTCCATGACATTTCCTCAAGTTATGAAAAGAAGAAGAAGAAGAAGAAAAAGACTTCACAACTCACATTTTTGCCAGTGCATGTCTGTGGCAAGACGGAATCCCCCTCTGGTCCCTCTTGATCTGTTGTTGTGGGGGGTTTGGGGGTAGTTCTTTTATGTGAAATCAGCCTGTCAGCATGCCTCTTTCAGATTTATTAACTTTTTTAAAGAAGACCAGCTTTCTGCTGTGGGGTGTGACGTTGTCACATCCTCTAACCACAGTTTTTTCCCCTCCCTCCCTTTCATTCTGTGCTATTTGATGTGGAAGATGCTGCAGTGTGAAGCATCTTCCTATCTGAAGGAGGAGGAGGAGGAGGAGGAGGAGGAGGAGGAGGAGGAGGAGGAGGAGGAGGAGGTGGTGGCAATGGTATCTCAAAAAACCCCAAGGAAGAAAGTTGCTCTACATCTTAGGCTGGAATCACCCCGAGATGTACATCTTTAGCGCCTCTGGGTCATAGAAAGCAACACCTGTGTTTTACCTATCAACATTTATATGCTGGATTTAGGATCTCTACTAAAAATCAGCCAGAGAGAACATTTCTCAGAGTTGGGACCCGTTAGAGAAGACAAGACTGAACCCAATGAATCAGAAGTCCTCTTCTGACAGACAGAGGTGCGCCGGTGAAACTCCAGAGAATGCATGAGTCCACTCGTTGTGGCTCCAATCAGGCACAAATTATAATCCCAAAGATATGAATAAATTGACGCTAGAATTAAAAAAAAAAAACAAGGAGAATCAGAATATCATGATACATGGAATAGATTTTACCAGTGGTTGGAAATGAGAGGCGGAAGTTGGAACAAGAAATAATTAGGATTTGTGAACTTGGAATGTGATGATATATGTATGTATGTATGTATGTATGTATGTATGTATGTATGTATGTATGTTTGTTGAGTATAAGAGATAGATAGATGGCTAGATGGATGGATGGATGGATGGATGGATAGATAGATGGATGGATGGATGGATGGATGGATGGATGGATGGAAGGATGGATGGATGGATGGATGGATAGAGATAGATATGTTGCATTTGTTCTGATAAATAAATAAAGGGAGACTAGCATAGATCTATTTCAAGTTATTTAGCTCTCATCAGCTTACATGTTAGGCAACTGCCTAACCTGTAAAAACAGCCCAGGTTCAAATCCCAGTAAGGGTATGGCTAGCTGATGAGAGCTAAATAGCTTGAAATAGATCTATACTAATTTCCCTTTATTTATTTATCAGGACAAATGCAACAAAGAAATGGTTTGTCTGCCTGGAAGGGTCCTAGAATGGAGCTGAAAGGCAAAAGGGAAGCAGTATGCTCCCTCCCATATTTGGGCATACCAGGTGCTTTGACATAACACTTAGATATAGATATAGATATTGATATTGATATAGATATAGATATAGATAGAGATAGAGATAGAGATGATAGAGATAGAGATAGAGATAGAGATAGAGATTAGATATAGATATAGATATAGATATATAGATATAGATGATAGAGATAAAGATTAGATATAGATATAGAGATAGAGATAGAGATAGAGATTAGATAGAGATAGAGATAGAGATAGAGATAGAGATAGAGATAGAGATAGAGAGAGAGAGAGAGAGAGAGAGAGAGAGAGAGAGAGAGAGATAGTAATGTAATGCAAGAAGACGATATTATCTGGTATTTTATGTTAGTATGCATGGCAGAGATAACCCCAGGATGGTGGCACTGTGTCCACTATTTGAATAAGAAATGAATAAATAAATAAAAATTATAATCCAAAGGGATTTACTCTCTTGGATTTATAGGACGCCATTTTTCTTCTGTGCAAATAGAAATCTAATTTTGCTTGTTAGCCAAAAGGCCACATTTGGGTCTGGAGGGAGGCCACTCCCTTGCTCTAAAACTTGCTTAAAAAAAAAACAAATTCACAGCAAAGGACGAAGGTGCCCCACAGGGATTTTAAAACACAGAGCTGGCTGGCTACTGAATCTTCGGGTTGTGGGGGGAGGAACGGGTCTGTCTTTCTATCAGTCTGTCCTTTTTTCCTTCTGCAGGAGAGTCTTAACTCCCCTGTGGTCACCATCTCAACCCCGGGGAGGAAACACCTGGATGTGCTTCATGCTTCGTTGGGTGCCAAAAAAAGAGAGAGAAAGCAAGCGCCTTCTTTCGGGTAGCTTAAGTGTGTCAGATACGATTTCCAAAGAGGGAGGTTGAGAGCTCTGGGTTAGTCATGGTTTCAGCCAAAGAACATTTCGGCGCACAGAAAGACAAACAGGTGAAGTGGATCACGATCGTTCTGTAAAGGCAGAAGGTTGAATGAAGAAGAAGTCTAAATCGAAGGATTTAGCCTTCGATATCCAGAGTGGCCGAGGTAATAGCAATAGCAATAGCAGTTAGACTTATATACCGCTTCATAGGGCTTTCAGCCCTCTCTAAGCGGTTTACAGAGTCAGCATATTGCCCCCACAGTCTGGGTCCTCATTTCACCCACCTCGGAAGGATGGAAGGCTGAGTCAACCTTGAGCCAGTGAGATTTGAACCGCCGAACTGCAGTTTAGCAGTCAGCTGAAGTGGCTGCGGTACTGCACTTTAACCACTGCGCCACCTCTGAGATGCCACCAGCCTTCGTGGCCTTCTTCTTCTGGCATTTGATGCTCAAGATAAGAATCCTTCAAGTTGGTGTTCCCCTTGGAAGCCTCCAACTTTGTCTAAAGCTTTGTAAACATGGTTTATCGCTTGGCACGTGGTACGGACTCAGGAAGCGGTGATTCATGATATATCGGCATTATAATATACATACATACACATAGACATATACGTATCCAAATAAGAAGTCAACCTAGGATGACAATTGGAAGTAAAATTTCCATTGCTAAGCAAGGTGATTGTTAAATGAGTGGTATCCAATTTCATGGCCTTTTCTTTGTAACAGTTGTTAAACAAATCAAGATCACCTGAAGGGTTAATACCACTTTATGATGCCTTGGTAAGGCCACACTTGGAATTCTGCATCCAGTTTTGGTCGCCACGGTGTAAAAAAGATGTGGAGACTCTAGAAAGAGTGCAGAGAAGAGCAACCAAGAGGATTAGGAGACTGGAGGCTAAAACATATAAAGAAGGTTGCAGGAACTGGGTAGGTCTAGTTCAGTGGTTCCCAAACTTGGCAACTTTAAGACTTGTGGACTTCAACTCCCAGAATTCTCCAGAGCAGAGCTGGCTGGAGAATTCTGGGAGTTGAAGTCCACAAGTCTTAAAGTTGCCAAGTTTGGGAACCACTGGTCTAGTTTAATGAAAAGATGGAAGTTCCCAAGATTTTTTTTTAATTCTTCTTCAACCTTTATTTCTCATCCATTACAACATAAAGATTTTCTTTCTGAACATGTTTCTGCAGGAACCAGATTTCTGGCTTTGTTTCCATGACACCGGTGATTTCCTTTCTTCTTCTTCTTTTCAAAGGAATGTTATCTCCGACTCCTCCTTAGAAATGAATGGCCTTCAACACAGAAGGAGCAGCAAATAAGAGAGGGGAAGCAGAATTCCTGGAGGGGGGGGAAATGTGAGGTGGGCTTCTGTCTTGCAAAGGGGTCAAAGACGGAGGGGAAAGAACCAAGTAGACGTGCCTCCATCCCATCGCTGAGAAATGTTGGAAGCCCTCCCAAATTCTTGGTGACGACATTCTTCTCCAGCCTCAGATTTGCCTACAAGATTACAAGGAAAATAACAGGGGAAAATAGCTGAGGTGGGAATTCAGGACTGGCTTCAGATAATTGGGGTCTTTGGGTGGGGGGAAGAGACCTCAGGGCAAGCATCTCTGTCCTCCAAGCTAGCCATTACCCCTTGGAAGACCTTCTTGCTGGCAAGTCAAAGGTGGATATCAAAGTCCAGGAATGCCCCAAAGGTCACAGTGAGAGAGCCGAGGTGGCGCAGTGGTTAAATGCAGCACTGCAGGCTACTTCAGCTGACTGCAGTTCTGCAGTTCAGCAGTTCAAATCTCACTGGCTCAAGGTTGACTCAGCCTTCCGTCCTTCCGAGGTGGGTGAAATGAGGACCCGGTTTGTTGTTGGGGGCGATATGCTGACTCTGTCAACCGCTTAGAGAGGGCTGAAAGCCCTATGAAGCGGTATATAAGTCTAACTGCTATTGCTATTGCTATCTCGTACATGTTTGACAAACTAACTGAATAAGTAAAAATAAAAGCTCCAGGCCGTGTTTCTTTACCTTGACAATCTGAAGATGTGTGGACTTCAACATGGAGAATTCTGAGTTTTGAAGTCCACAAATCTTCAAGTTGCCAAGGTTGAGAAAAACCCTGTTCTGGAGCATTCTGAGAATTTAAATTTTCCTTTGCCTGCTGGTGGGACCCAAAGGGAAGGATTGCCAGGCAAATGAACGTTACGAAATATGTTATGAATGCTAATGAAATGCCACAAGCTTAGTCTCCACACCAGGATTGTCCATTGTCTTGCTTCTTTTGCCCAAGCTATGGCCCCCTGCACTTAAGGGACAAATCTGTGCCAATTGTCCCTAGTCTCCCAAGTGTTAAATGGTGCAACCAATTCTCAGGCGGTTTCCCTCACCACCCCCAGCCCGGTTTCCTCCACCCTTCCAATTTATTCTTTTCCTTCATCTGAAAAAAATGACAGATGATATACTACGATCAACCTGATGGGCCAGGAAGAATGCTCTCTGTTGGAGATTTTGCATAAAGCTTTGGCAGGGGGAGGAAGAGGGAAGAACACAGAGCAATCAATTCCCTCCAAAGATTAAGCAAAAGGAACAGGACGACTTGACATGGAACTCCGAAAAGGGCCCTACCCTTTGCAAAGTCTCATTCAATCATCTTGCAGATCTTTTAAGTCACGTTAAGGAGAACTCGTAAATGTCTCAAAAGGAGTATTGCACAGAGTGGGGGTGGGGTGAGAAGAGGTTTCTAACCAAAAAGCGAAAGAGCAACTCGCACAAGCATCATACCAAAAATAGCTACTGTACGCGGAGTCTCCAAATTACAATGGAGTCATAATGTCAACTCCTCTCCATTAATTAATTAGGAAAGAAAGACCACGAGACTCCATGTGTGGAAATCAAGTGTACTTTTACTAATTAAGAATGATTAAAGGCAAAGTGTAGCGAAGTCTGATTATTTAGGCGCGAAAGCGATTGATATATAGAATAGCCCATTCCCCACCCCTTGGCATCATAGTCCCAGTCCAATCATAATTCTTCCAAGTGTCAGGTGTGAGATAACTTCAAAAGGCATCACGAAGATGGAATGTGGGTGCCGTTAGTCCTGGCGGGAAACACCCATGCATGCGTAGTCCGATCAGTCGGTGAACTCCAGAACCTTCCTCCAGCACAATGAGTAACCCCTCCCAAATACCATGCCCTCCCTCCCCGTTTCATGGCAGCTGAAGCGACAGCAAAGCAGAAGCTGACACATAATCACTCCAAGGACATTCTTTCGATCCAGCATACAGGTTGTCTACATTTGAAGTCGGAGGTTTTCAAACTTGGTACCTTAAAGCTGAATGGATTTCAACTTGCAGGATTCTCCAGGGTGCATTGTCAGAGAGGAGGAGGAGGAGGAGGAGGAGGAGGAGGAGGAGGAGGAGGAGGAGGAGGAGAAGTCAATCATGATCCTATGGTGCAAGAACTTCAGAGACTCCAGTTTTAACCAGACCTCTTCTTGTAGGTTTCTTCCATCCCAATAGAACGTTTAAAATGTTAAAATCTTTACTGGTTTATAATGCCACATTTTGTCTGCCACCTGCTGGCCAGCTCTTCCACCAAACAGACCTCCAAGAACTTGTGAACAAACATCGAAAAGAAATGCATAGAGTTCAGCTCCAGGCCCTCCCTTAATCCAAGGTGACAGATATCACCCTGAGAACTTTGTCCGACAGTCGGCAAAGCTTCAGGAGGATGGAGGACGGCGAAGAGCCTCCTGGGTTGGGTCCCCCAGAGCAGGTGATGGAGGAAGCCAAATCTGTTCTTCACTCTCAGTCATGGTCCCTAAGTTTCTGCCCTTGCTGGGGAAGAAGACATTGGCTGACTTCCTAGGTGAAGATCGTAAGGTTCAAAAGTAGGAGTAGATCTGACGCCCTTGAATCTTCCTGGATGAGAAAGTGCAGGAGATGGTTGATCCATAAACCAGAGCTTTAAAATGTAACCTCGCTGAAAAAGAAACATCAAGAGAGATCAGTACAGAGGTGGTATTCAGTCAGTTCGTACCGGTTTGAGCGAACCGGTAGGGGGAATTTGGCCTGGGTCGCTGAACTGGTAGCAACCTCTGGGTGGCCCCGCCCCCTGCTCCCCCGCCCAGCCCCCTGGTTGCCACTCGCTCACCCCACCTGCCCGCTCGATGCTCGCTAACCCTGCCCAATCACTCCTCACCTCCTATGTGGCACACTGGGTCCACGCTTGCACATAGATCTTTGTTATGCAGAATAACTGGCTCAGGCCTTAATGGCCCATTGACAAAGGTGGGGGCTATTAAGAGTGAGTCTGTTTCCTGCCTAAAAACATGTTTCTCTGGCCCAGGCCTTAATGGCCCCTTGATAAAAGTGTAAGGGATGAGTTTCTTTCTCGCTTTTAGGGGGACACATTCTGCCCTTTTGATATTTTCTAAAATTTCATTTCATTTTCTAGGAGAGAGAGGTGGGTGCTAACTTACTATAGTACAAAGTTTAAACTTCAGTGAAGAGATGTACCCCCCATTCAGTGTAAAATGGACCCCCTCCCAATGCCCACTAACGTCAGTTCTTGAATTATAGGTGAAGAGGAGCCAAGAAGGATTTTCATAGGATTTGACAGTCCTTTTAGTAGCAAAGTAGTAAGTAACAACCGTCCGTCATCTTCCAACTTGGAGCCAATCCAGGATGAAAACTTGGAAGGGGTTACCATCTATTGATCGGTAGAATAAGCTGGGAATGATGTGTGGAAGAAATTGACCATGACTAAGCCATTGTTGGTGGAAGAACACAGAGTTAAGTTACTTCCCCTATGCCTCTCCCGAGACTTGGGTGCTAAATAAGCTTTTGTTTCTCTTGCTACTATAATTGCCCGTAAAGCTTCAAGGTAAACAATGACTCTGCGTGTCTTCTCTGAATTGCTAAACGTCTTGGAAGGATCCCAAGGAATGAATCTACGGAGTTTAATTAGTTTAGATTTTCCAAATCCCTATTACGGTGAGGTGTGTTTGTTAAAAGATTTATAGCACCACCTGAACCCGGAAAATGTCAACAAAGCTCGCACTTTGAATGCCAGATCTCTGGAATGGCTCACCAGTTTTCAACCTGTCAACCCCATCTCTAGATCAGTTTGCAGATTGGCTGCAACTCACGGAGCAGATGGGAGGGATCTACTACGCGAAGCTGCCGTGGGGTTGCCAGGGTCACCCCACGAGGTAGACGTGGTTAAGAGAGTCATGCCATCTAGGTCAAGACTACCATTATTGTCACTCACAGCTTTAGGGACAGAACACTACAGGTCTGAATGAATGTTTGGCTCTGTGGGAACTTTGGAGGGGCTTGTCTGATGTTTTTCCCTGGGCTCTTGGCCTGGGCTCAATCCTCGCTTATCTAGCCGTTACCTCGGTGACAGTTTTTTTCTCCTGCCTTCAAGGTCCTTCCTTTTTCCCCTCTACATCCAATTGTGATTCTCTGTAAACTATGATTTACAAGCTGTGGTGGCGCAGTGGTTGGAATGCAATACTGCAGGCTACTTCTGCTGACTGCCTGCTGGCTGCAGTTCGACAGTTTGATTCTCACCGGCTCAAGGTTGACTCAGCCTTCCGTCCTTCCGAGGTGGGTAAAACGAGGGCCCAGATTGTTGGGGGAAAGAGGCTGACTCTGTAAACCACTCGGAGAGGGCTGTAAAGCAGTGTGAAGCAGTATATAAATCTTAGGGTGTTGCCATTGTTATTTGTAGTTTAATCTGTTTGCATACGTAATCAATGGTGAAGAGATTATAGTTAAGCAAACGAAGGTTAACACCAAGTCTGAAGCCAGTTAATGGGTCCAATCCAGGCACAGCTGAGCACTTCAGAGAGTTCAGTGCAATGGAGAGCCACGGCACCAAAATTAATAATGAGCGTTTAGCAACGCATCTAACAACCAAGGATGAAACCACTTGCTTGGTGAAGAGCAAATGCAACTATATGACACATCCGTTGAAAACAAGTTTCTTCTCACACATTAAAAGAATGTGTAAGTGGGAGTCCTGTGGCTTCTCCGAGACCCCACTAGAGAAGTGGGGGAAGGATCTATCTCCAACCATTCCTGCATTGGGATGGGTAAAAATCATCTCTCAGCAGAAAGATTCAGGACTCTTTAGAAGCTGCTTCCAAGAGGGGTCTATACCAGGGGTCGGCAACCTTAAACACTCAAAGAGCCACAAAGGTCCTAACTGGAAGCCCCCCCATTCAATTCTGGAGCCGGTTCCCCCACCATAGAGTCTCCTCTTAGCGTGGCATCCTTGTTCCTCTACTTGTCCTAACCGAAAGCCCTATCAATTGTGGAACCAACCGGCAACAGGGAGCCGCAGCAGAGGGATGAAAGAGCCACATGTGGCTTCAGCTGGTTGCTGCCCCCTGGTGTATAGGAAACCCTTTCCCCAAAATGAGCTTTTGATGTATGCATCAAGGCATGGCCTTCCGGCACACTTGAACCCTCAGTGTGCAAGATTGAGGTTCTGGTGATGAGCACCAGAGAACTGAGGGCTTCTGGACCCCATCTCTTTCCTCTAAGTGGGGCCAACTCAAGTATCTGAGATCCCACCACCCCAAGAAACACAGTCAAGGTCATGGGAGGGAGGGAGGGAGGCAGGGAGGCAGGGAGGGAGGGAGGGGGGGGAGGGGAGGGAAGGAAGGAAGAGAAAGAAAGAAAGAAAGAAAGAAAGAGAGGGAGGGAGGGAGGGAGGGAGGAAGGAGGGAGGGAGGCATGGGAGGGAAGGAAGGAAGAGAAAGAAAGAAAGAAAGAAAGAAAGAAAGAAAGAAAGAAAGAAAGAAAGAAAGAAAGAAAGAAAGAAGTGAGGGAGGGAAAGAAAGAAGGAAGGAGGGAGGGGGAGGGAAGGAAAGGAAAGAAGAGGAAGGAAGAGAAAGAAAGAAAGAAAGAAAGAAAGAAAGAAAGAAAAAGAAAGAGGTGAGGGAGGGAGGGAAAGAAGGAAGGAAGGAGGGAGGGGGAGGGAAGGAAAGGAAAGAAGGAAGGAAGAGAAAGAAAGAAAAAAGAAGGGAGGGAGGGAAAGAAGGAAGGAAAGACGGAAGGAAGGAAGGAAGAAAGAAAGAAAAAAAAGAATGAAGAAAGAAAGAGAAAGAAAAGGTGGGAGGGAGGGAGGGAGGGAAAGGAAGGAAGGAAGGAAGGAAGAAAGAGAGAGAGAGAGAAAGAAAGAAAGAAAGAAAGACCTGGCTATCCCATCAGGCCTGGGGATAGGTTCCCAATTTACCCGCCCGAGTGTTGACTGTTGAATGCAAGTTGTGTCTTATCATTTTATTTTGTTCACATATTGTTTGTTTTTGTATTGCACCCCCTTCCCTACGATTGTAAGCCGCCCTGAGTCCCCTCAGGGAAAAGGGCGGCCTATAAATCCTAATAAAATGAAAAAATGAAAAAGAAAGAAAGAAAGAAAGAAAGAAAGAAAGAAAGAAAGAAAGAAAGAAAGAAAGAAAGAAAGAAAGAAAGAAAGAAAGAAAGGACCGTGACACTGTGTGGTTCGACCAGGTGATTTTTCAGATGAATCTTTTCCTCCGAATTCCCTCTGATGTTTACCAAAGAGCCACATTTCCATATTGGGCAGAGCCCAGCACAGTTTGGATTACACATTAAACAATGTCGGAATAGTTTATGCTTCAACAATCCAAACAGAGGCTGCAGTTCCTGGGTGCCGGGAGGGTCAAGTGTATTTCTCTGGAAATCTGAAAGCCTCAAGAGGACACCTGCGCAGAGCCAGGTGGGCGGGGGAGAAAGCGCCTGCTTTAAGGGACGGCCAAGACAGCCAGGGCATCGCAAAACAGGGTTTCATCCAGGGGTGAGTTCCAGCCGGCGCTACTGCCAGTTCGGTTGTGCGCACACTGGATGCATGCCCTGTGTGTGTGTGTGCATGCGCGCAGTTCTACGCATGCGCAGAACTAAACAACAAGATGGCAGCACCGACGGCGCCAACTGGGGAACTGGCTCGGGGGGCGTGGCAGGCCTGGATCGCTGCCAGATCCAGCCACCCAGGCTGCCATACCACTGCCAGTTTAGCCGAACTGGTCTAAAAGGATAGGAACCCACCACTGGTTTCCTCCACTGCCACCCAGAATGCCAGGGTTATGCCCAAAAGCAACACCTCCCTGGCTCAGCAAAGAGTCCATTTGCAAGCTCAGGATTTTAAAATGGTGGGGAGCAGTGGTGAGTTCCTATCGTTTAGGCCTGGTTCGGCCAAACTGGTAGTGGTATGGCGGCCTGGGTCACATGACTGGGCGGATGTTGCTTCATGGCCATGTGACTGGTTGGCCATGTGACTGGGTGGGCCTAGTCAGTTGGTCATGTGACTGGGCGGGCATAGCTGGTTGGTCACGTGACTGGTTGGTCATGTGACTGGGCGGGCCTAGTCGTTTGGTCATGTGACTGGGCGGGCATAGCTGGTTGGTCATGTGACTGTTTGGCCATGTGACTGGTTGGTCATGCGACTGGGCGGGCCTAGCTGGTTGGTCATGTGACTGGGTGGGCGTGGCCAACTTGATGTCACTCAAGTCAAGAGGTGCCTTGCCTGGCCCCTCTTTGCCTCAAAGGCCTCAACAAGATACAATTTATCTATTTATTTACTACTTCTGAACATCCAAAATATACTATTTAATCCTATGTATATGTGCCATATGTGTACATACATATTACATAGTATAGAGTGTGTATAGGCACACAAAAAGATAACAGGAGGAGAATTGTACCGATTTGAAACTGCTCTAAGAAGGGACATGAAGTTCCAATGTATTGTATAAATGTAGTTTATGTCTAAGTTTTGCTTTTGTATATTTTGTATGTTTGAAAATATTTTTTAAAAAAGATACATTATCTTCTATATATACTGTATGTGTATATACCCATACACACACACACACACACAAACACACACACGGAGCTCTTCTAAAACTGTGGATGCACCTGGCAAAGGCGAGGCAGGGCGAGCATCCGAGCAGGCAAACTGGTACAGGGGCGTGGCCAGCCAGTTCACTACCAGTTCTGTGAACCAGACCGGCATACCACCATTGGTTCGGCTGAACAAGTCCGAACCGGTAGGAACCCATCTTTGATCTGAACTATCGACCAGTCAGAAGCCAGAGGAGAAGGCCTTCTGCCCTTCCCATCGGTTGAGGCGCATCGTTTCTCTCCAGCCTTCTCCTCTCCCAGCCTCCTATGTCTCGTGACCGAGGGCATTAAGCTTCAAAGAAGAAGCCCAAAAGACCAGCGGTGCTACATTAAGCTCTGCTCCCTTTTCTTTTTTTAAAGGAAATGGGGATGAATAATGAAAGGACCTCATAGGACGACTGCACCTTCTTTGCATAGCTATGATATATGACCCAAATCTTGATGCTCTGTTTGTTGTGAGCAAGGGGAGCATCCTGTTCTCCCGAGCTCTGGCCTTTCTTCCTCAAACAACTCAACTCAAACAAAGTCCAGGTGCTTCACAACTTCTCATCAACTGTTAGCAGCCCATGACCTGCCCTGGCTCTCTCTCTCAAACACAAGAGGCAATTTTGGGTGGCGTTGCTCTGGATCAGAACGACAACTATTTGTCCAAAGGTGATCTTTTGTCAAACTCAAGGGCCGGGGGGGCTGGATCTGGCCCTCAGGGTGCTTAGATCTGGCCCACGGGGGCGCTCTGGAAATAGCAAAGGGCCAGCCCACGGAGGTGCCCCTGCCAGCGAAAATGGCGCTCGGGAGGGCCACACTTCAAAACTTCCAGTGTTGGAGCATTCACAACTTCTGGAGGCAAGTTGTTCCACTGATTAATTGTTCTAACTGTCAGTTTCTCCTTAGTTCTAAATTGCTTCTCTCCTTGATGAGTTTCCACCCATTGCTTCTTGTTCCACCTGGGTACCTGAGAGACCGCCTCCTGCCAATTACCTCCCAAAGACCAATTCAATCGCACAGGCTTGGCCTTCTCTGGGTTCCATCTGCCAGCCAATGTCGGCTGGCGACCTCCCGGGGGAGAGCCTTCTCTGTTGCTGCTCCGGCCCTCTGGAACGAGCTCCCCGTGGAGATCCAGACCCTTACTACCCTCCCGGCCTTCCGTAAAGCTAAGTCCTGGCTATTCCGGCAGGCTGGGGGCTGTTAAAGCACCCAGCTCCGTTAATTGTGACTGTTATGGATTTTAAAATTGTTTGTATTGTCTTATTTATTCCCTCCCCTGTTTATTGTGAGCCGCCCGGAGTCCTTCGGGAGTGGGCGGCATTAAAAAAAACCAATAAACCTAATCTAACCTAACCTTCAGGTGCTTTGGAGGATAGCTTGACTCCCTCTTCTTTGTGGCAGCCCCTGAGATATTGGAAGATGCTATCATGTCTCCCCTGGTCCTTCTTTTCATTAAACTAGACTTACCCTGCAACCGTTCTTCATATGTTTTAGCCTCCAGTCCCCTAATCCTCTTTGTTGCTCTTCTCTGTGCTCTTTCCAGAGTCTCCACATCTTTTCTACATCTTGGCGACCAAAACTGGATGCCGTATTCCCAGTGTGGCTTTACGTGATCTTGATTTTATACCCAATTGGAGCAACCGTTCTTTGTACGTTTTTGCCTCCAGTCCCCTAATCATCTTCGTGGCTCTTCTCTGCCTTCAACATTCTTTTTTTCCCGTTGTGGTGACCAAAACTGGTTGCCAATCATGCAAGGTTGTGTTTCTTTGGGGGGGTGGGGGGATAATCCATCTTTTGTTCCATCCAGAGAACAGAGGGCAGTTGATACAATCGTTCCCAACTCCAACAATAACTCTCCATTGAGAGTTGTGAGTTGTTTGTTCTTCCCAGAGAGGGGTTGGGCTCCATTTTTGAGGATCGCAATTGTGCAGCTTTAAGGAGAAGCTTGGGCTCAGCTTACAAATAAAAAAAAATCCCAGCAATTCTTCTGAAATATCCTTGTATTCTCTCCTCCCTCTCTCTCTCTCTCTCTCTTTTCTCTCTCTCCCCCTTCCCTTCCTCCTTCTCTCTCTCATGCATACATATTTAAAGATTTATTTTCTTCCTTTTTTCCAAAGGTTGCCGCCTTTCTAACGGCCATGGATTATTATTTTTTTAATGTTGTGAGTCAGAAGTGGCCACAGGGTGTGGTTCAAAATGTTAAGCAGGTAAGCATGGCGGTGCAATGGAAGCCATAACTGCTTTCTTGCGTGCGCCTTCTCCATGGCTTGTGCACTTCATTTTTTTTCTTCTGGAACGAACGTATGCTCACCGTATGTTACCGGGGAATAAAAATCACGTGAAGTATTAGTACCGGTTTTTAAAACCTTAGTAAGGCCACATATAAGGGATGCTAAGTGGCTAAGATGCAGAACTTGTTCATCAATAAGGTCGGCAGTTCGGTGGTTCGAATCCCTCGTGCCACGTAACGGAGTGAGCTCCCGTCGCTTGTCCCAGCTTCTGCCAACCTAGCAGTTCGAAAGCATGTAAAAAATGCAAGTAGAAAAATAGGAACCACCTTTGGTGGGAAGGGAACAGCCTTCCGTGCGCCTTTGGCGTTTAGTCATGCTGGCCACATGACCATGGAGACGTCTTCGGACAGCGCTGGCTCTTCAGCTTTG
This sequence comes from Thamnophis elegans, assembly GCF_009769535.1. Taxonomy (NCBI): domain Eukaryota; kingdom Metazoa; phylum Chordata; class Lepidosauria; order Squamata; family Natricidae; genus Thamnophis; species Thamnophis elegans. The sequence continues at coordinate 47,595,858 of NC_045553.1, forward strand.
AAATGGAGATGAGCACCACTCCCTAGAGTCAGGAACGACTAGCACAGATGTGCAAGGGGAACCTTTACCTTAAGGCCACAAGTGGAAATACGGCATCCAGTTTTGGTCACCATGAGACTTTGGAAAAAGTGCAGAGAACAGCAACTAAGATGATTAAACACTATATGAAGAACGGTTGCAGGAATTGGGTTTGGATAATCTAGAGAAAAGAAGGACCAGGGGTGACCTGATAGCTGTCTTCCAGTAGGCTGCAACAGTCATAAATGTGCAAAATGGCCGATCTCTGCAGAACTTGGCAAGGAGTCTCGGAGAGTCATGAACCAATTAAGCAAACTAATTTTCTCCTGCAAACTCCACTCCCCTTTCGCTCCTCTTTTATCCCCTCTGGGAGGGGCCATTCACTGTCCACCTGTGGCCTTACTCCCAAGTCCACCCCTGTCCTTTAGCTGTTCCCTTCGTCTGGCAACTCTGCGCATGCGCACACTGGGAACAGGCTCCAGCTGTTCCTCTGCCTCACTGATGTCTGACTCCGAAGGCAGCTGATAACTGTCAGACGGCCCTGGCCCCCTCTCTGCCTCCGACACAGAGCCCTCATCGGAGCCTTCCCCAGACTCCAGGACTGGCCCATCTTCCTCCCCAACCTCCTCACTGTCCGAATCTGCTGCCAGCTCCGCTGGTGGGCCACAACATAGCTTTGAACTGTCACTAACTTTACCAATTCCCTGTTATTTGACAGGGAATACCTTCAACCTTCAGATCTCAGCCTCTAATCATGTGTGTGTGTGTGTGTGTGTGTGTGTCCTGGCACAACTGCACAAACCTCTACAGGCACATCCTATCTTTGCACAGGTGTGGGCCTACACCAGGATATTGACTGCGCCTTTTGGATGGCGCTGTCCTTAACAAATCGCCGGGATGCTGATAAGGAGCCACAAATGGGCTCTTAACTCTGTGCGTGAGTCCTGCTTTCTCGACTTCAGTCAATATTTGATCACGTGGAAGGGTGGGTTGCTGACCCCGCCCTGCCCTTTGCCGGGAACTGGGCTTTCATTGGCCCCCTCGGCTCAGGCATAAAAAGAGCCGACGGCGGGAGACATCTGTGCTCACTCCCATTTCCCTATGCAAACTCAGTTGGTAAAGTTAAATATGAGTTAAACGGAAGGAGAGCCAGCCAGGGCCTTCCTTGCTTAGCGCCTACGATCATCGTCGCTCTCCGGAGGAAATGCCAACCGGTACAGCACTGGAGATAAGCAGAGTTTAGAGAGGCTACGTAAATGCCAGTTCTCAGTGTGTAGGGCAGAGGTGTCCAACCCCTGGCCACTTTAAGACTTGTGGACTTCAACGCCCAAAGTTTCCCACGCTGGCTGGGGAAATTCTGGGCATTGAAGTCCACAAGTCTTAAAGTGGCCAAGGTTGGACATTCCTGGAGAAGAGTTTCCAAAATGTGCCAACTCTTACTCTTTGCAAATCTAGTTGTTGTTAGTTGCGAAGTCGTGAACTCATGGACAATGTTCCTCCAGGCCTTCCTGTCCTCTACCATCCCCCGTCCAGCCACCTCATTCTCTGTCGTCCCCTTCTTCTTTTACCCTCCATCTTCCCCAGCATGAGGCTCTTCTCCAGGGAGTCCTTCCTTCTCATCAGGTGGCCAAAGTCTTTGAGTTTCCTCTTCAGGATCTGGCCTTCTAAAGAGCAGTCGGGGTTGATCTCCTCTAGGACTGACCGGTTGGATGGCCTTGCAGTCCAAGGGACTCAATGCAGGAGTCTTCTTCTCCAGCACCAGAGTTCAAAGGCCTCCATTCTTTGGCGCTCAGCCTTCCTTATGGTCCAACTTTCACAGCCATCTATTGCAACTGGGAAAACCATAGCCTTGAATATATGCACTTTTGTTGGCAGGATGATGTCTCTGCTTTTTGGTACGCTGTCTAAATTTGCCATGGATTTCCTCCCCAGCCTCTTTTGATTTCTTGGCTGCACTCCCCATCTGCAAATCTAGTAGATCACAGGAATAAGGTGTCCCATCATTTCCAACCAAATTCTTCATCTAAAGTCCTGTTGCTTCTCTGAAGTTTCTCCAAGTTCCAATGGTGTTTGCTTTGAAGTTGGAACTGTAAGATGTTTGATCTGGATCTTGAGCCCAAACTTCATTCTTGCACCATCAGAAGTACGCTTCGGATCAACACGGGGCAAACTGTATTGGCAACATAGTGCCTGTCCGGGCAAAGTGGTTTGAAGCTCCAAGCCAACATCAAGATGAGCTTGCAAAGTGCAGGATCGGTTCTCGCTCTGGTGTAAGAGTGTATAAATAATTTTACTGTCATATCACAAATTCCATATATATTAGCCTACTTAATACATTATCTCTCCTTCTAGCCAATCACATTATTGACAGTTTGTTCCAGTCTTGTCACCTTGTCTCATACCAACAATAAAATCTGTTCCAAACTTCAAAGTATTTCGATTCCCCTTTATTTTTTAGTTCAAGGGTGGGCCTATCTGCTTCCGCACAGGCCAAGATTTTCCTAAGTATATCTAACTCTGGTGGTGTATTTTCTTTTTTCCAATACTGTGCATAAATTATACACGCCGCAGTTAGTACATGCATAATTAGATAAAGCGCATATTTCTTATACCCCTCTGGTATTATGCCTAGGAGAAAATTCCATTTCTATATTGAACAGTGTGTTTTCTAGGTGTCCAAAGTGTTGAAATATAAACTCTGGTCTAACATGAGAACTTTTGCTTCCTCAGACAATTGGGGGAGTCAAAAAAGGCCAAAATGGAAGCCAGAAGCCCACAATCAAATCCCTGTTGTTGTTGTTTTAACGTTACAATATATGTACAGGTAGCCCTCGACTTACGACCACAGTTGAGCCCAAAATGTCTGTCGTTAAGTGAGACATTTGTTAGATGGGTTTTGCCCCATTTTACAACCTTTCTTGCCACTGTTGTTAAGTGAATTACTGCAATTAGTAGCCCGGTTGTTAAGTGAATTGGGCTTCCTCATGGACTTGGCTTGTCAGAAGGACGCCAAAGAGGATAACGTGACCTTAGCAATAGCAATAGCAGTTAGACTTATATACCGCTTCATAGGGCTTTCAGCCCTCTCTAAGCGGTTTACAGAGTCAGCATATCGCCCCCAACAACAATCCGGGTCCTCATTTTACCCACCTCGGAAGGATGGAAAGCTGAGTCAACCCTGAGCCGGTGAGATTTGAACAGCCGAACTGCAGAACTGCAGTCAGCTGAAGTAGCCTGCAGTGCTGCATTTAACCACTGCGCCACCTCGGCTCTCTCACTGTGACCTTGGGGACACAGTGACGGTCACAAATATGAATCAGTTGCCAAACATTTTGAATTTTGATCATGTGATGATGGGGATGATGGGAAAGATCCTAACTTTGAAAAACGGTCATATGTCCCTTTTTTAGTGACATTGTAACATTGACCGGTCACTGAATGAACTGTTGTAAGTTGAGGACTACTTTATGTATCATAAAAAGATGAAGGTTCCCCTTGCACATCTGTGCTAGTCGTTCCTGACTCTAGGGGGCGGTGCTCATCTCCGTTTCAAAGCCGAAGAGCCAGCGCTGTCTGAAGACGTCTCCATGGTCATGTGGCCGGCATGACTCAACACCGAAGGCGCACGGAACGCTGTTCCCTTCCCACCAAAGGTGGCCCCTATTTTGCTATTTGCATTTTTTACGTGCTTTCGAACTGGTAGGTTGGCAGAAGCTGGGACAATTAACGGGAACTCACTCCGTTCCGCGGTACTAGGGATTCGAACCGCCGAACTGCCGACCTTTCTGATCGACAAGCTCAGTATCTTAGCCACTGAGCCACCATGTCCCTGTGTATATATCATAGCTATGTCCAAAAGGGCAAAGCCTGGGCTACTTATTTTGTGGTTTGACTTTTTTGCCCCTCTTGTCTTCGGAAAACTTCACCCACCTCTCTTTACCAGCCAGGATGCTCAGCAGGATGGAGCTTCCCCCCCCCCCCAGGCAAGGTGGCAGTCTTTGTTGACACACAAATACACACTCACAAACAGACACATAGCCCCACCCCCACCCCTGTGCATGCCCAGCTTACTTGGGAATGAATTCACTTGGCCGTAGAAATAACAAAAGGCAGCCAAACCTCTTCCTTCCATGCCAATTAATTAGGCTTGAACAACCTTATTTATTTATTTTTTAACAATAGCCCGGGGTATTGTGGGGGGGGAGATCAAGATAAATAGCAGATGTCCCAATTATTTAGGACTGGAGCCTTTCGCCCAGCCTTAAATAAACAGGGCCCTGGCATCCTTCCACAAAATCTCATGCGGAGAGCTTCACAGGTGATGTTAAGCTGCAGACAAAGAGCCCGAGGGCATTTCCCAGAGTCGGCTGACTCACACTTCGCTGCGGGCACAGCCCTTCGCAGCCATCTGCACGACCTCAGAGGGCTCAGGATGCCATCCTCCCGGCTACATTTCAGCTGCTGCTGTTGCAAACAGAGGTGGGGGGGTTGCATGGCTCTTACGGGCCATCTGAGGGTGGTCAGGAATTCTGCACCCACATCGGGGAGTCCTACAGAACGGAGAAAACTTTTCACCCTTCCATTATTCTCTTCCCTTCCGAAGTTCCCGAGTAGGGAAAGTTCAATGCAAAAAAGTGTTGAGCTTTAGAGAAAGAGAAAAGGCTGTTTGCGGAATTTCCTATGGAGGATGGGCAGCTTTTCCAGGAAAAAGTTATAAATGCAATAGCAGAGTTGGAGGTCTTCTAGTCCAACCCCCTCCCTAGCCAGGAAACGCTATACCGTTTCAGACAAATGGCTATCCAACATCTTTGAATTGAATGGGTTTATTTATAGGCCGCCCTTTTCCCTGAGGGGACTCAGGGCGGCTAACAACTCGTAGGAAGGGGGATACAGACAATGACATATAACATTACATATAATTAAAAAGTAAACAACATTCATCCAACATTCGGGTGGGGGCAGATCAGTCTCTACCCCCAGGCCTGGCAGGATAGCCAGTTCTTGAGGGCTGCGCGGAAGGTCTGAAGGGTGGTGAGGGTACGGATCCCCACGGGGAGCTCGTTCCAGAGGGTCGGAGCTACCACTGAAAAGGCTCTCCTCCGCGTAGTGGCCAGCCGGCACTGGCTGGCAGATGGCACTCGGAGGAGGCCTAATCTATGAGATCTAATCGGTCTCGAGGAGGTAATCGGCAGGAGGCGGTCTCCCAAGTACCCAGATCCACTACCATGGAGGGCTTTATAGGTGGTAAGAAGCACCTTGAAGCGCACACGGAGATCAACAGGTAGCCAGTGCAGCTCGCGGAGGATAGGTGTTATGTGGGTGAACCGAGGTGCACCCACAATCACTCGCGCGGCCGCATTCTGGACTAGCTGAAGTCGCCGGATGCTCTTCAAGGGCAGCCCCATGTAGAGCACGTTGCAGTATTCCAGCCTAGAGGTCACGAGGGCGCGAGTGACTGTTGTGAGAGCCTCCCGATTCAGGTAGGGTCGCAACTGGCGCACCAGGCGAACCTGGGCGAATGCCCCCCTGGTCACAGCCGACAGGTGGTGATCAAAGGTCAGCTGTGGATCCAGGAGGACTCCCAAGTTGCGAACCCTGTCTGAGGGGTGTAAAATTTGACCCCCCAGCCTGAGTGATGGAATGCTAGCCAAATTGTTGGGAGGGAAACACAACAGCCACTCAGTCTTTTCTGGGTTGAGTACAAGCTTGTTAGCCCGCATCCAGTCTCTAACGGCCTCAAGACCCTGGTTCATCACGTCCACCGCTTCATTGAGTTGGCACGGGGCGGACAGATACAGCTGTGTATCGTCCGCATATTGATGGTATCTTATCCCGTGCCTCCGAATGATCTCGCCCAGCGGTTTCATGTAGATGTTAAATAGTACGGGGGACAGGACCGACCCCTGCGGCACCCCATATGTTAGGGGCCTCATGGTCGATCTCTGTCCCCCGACCAACACCGACTGCGACCTGTCCGAGAGGTAGGAGGAGAACCACTGCAAAACAGTGCCTCCCACCCCCACCTCCCGCAGTCGTCGCAGAAGGATACCATGGTCGATGGTATCGAAAGCTGCTGAGAGGTCAAGAAGAACCAAGATGGAGGGATGACCTCCATCCCTGGCTCTCCAGAGATCATCGGTCAATGCGACCAAAGCGGTTTCTGTGCTGTAACCAGGTCTGAAGCCGGACTGGAAGGGGTCCAGGTAATCGGCTTCCTCCAAGGACCGCTGAAGCTGGTAGGCCACCACCTTCTCAACAACCTTCCCAATAAAGGGGAGGTTGGAGACTGGACGATAGTTGTTAAGTACAGCTGGATCCAGAGATGGTTTTTTCAGGAGGGGTCTCACCACCGCCGTTTTAAGTGCGGCGGGGAAGTGCCCCTCCCGAAGCGAGGCGGTAATAACTGCTTGGATCCAGCTCCGTGTCACCTCCCTGCTGTTCTTCTTAAAGACTTCCAGTGTTGGGGCATTCAAAACTTCTGGAGGCAACTTGTGTTCCACTGATTCATTGTTCTAACTGTCAGGAAATTTCCTCCTCAGTTCTAAGTTGCTTCTCTCCTTGATTAGTTTCCACCCATTGCTTCTTGTTCTACCCTCAGGTGCCTTGGAGAACAGCTTGACTCCCTCTTCTTTGTGGCAACCCCTGAGATATTGGAAGACTGCTATCATGTCTCCCCTAGTCCTTCTTTTCAATAAACTAGACATACCCAGTTCCTGCAACCGTTCTTCATATGTTTTAGCCTCCAGTCCCCTAATCCTCTTTGTTGCTCTTCTCTGCACTCTTTCTAGAGTCTCCACATCTTTTTTACATCGTGGCAACCAAAACTGGATGCAGTATTCCAAGTGTGGCCTTACCAAGGCCTTATAAAGTGGCATTAAGACTTCAGGTGATCTTGATTCTATCCCTCTGTTTATACAGCCCAGAACTGTGTTGGCTTTTTTGGCAGCTGCTGCACACGGCTGGCTCACATTTAAATGATGGTGAACCTATGGCCCAGGTGGCATGCGGAGCCATTTCTGTGGGCACGTAAGGCGTTGCCCTGTCAGCTCTGATTTTTGGCTCCCGGGAAGCCAAAAGGGAGGGTGAAAAATCACCCAGGGCACAAGCCCAACATGTTACCGTTCGGGAACGGACTTCCTGTTTGCGTGTTGGGCTATTTTCACCCTCCCCAGCCTCCTAGAAAGCCTCTGGAGCCTGGGGAGGGCAAAAACCGGACCTACTGGGCCCACTGGAAGTCAGAAAACGGGACATTTTCACCCTCCAGAGGGGGATGAGGGAGGCCGTTGTCACCTGCCCCAGGCTCCAAGAAAGCCATGCGCACATGCAGAGCAGTGGGGGGGAGAGTTGCACGCACATGTGCAAGGGGCATTAAATTATGAGGGTGGGCACACGAGCATGCACAACAGTGCGTGCACACGTGCTTTTGGCACCTGAGGCGAACAAGGTTCTCCATTGCTGTCATAGGCTTTTCCAAACTCCAGAAAGCCCCTTTCCAGCACCAGAACATTGAGATTGAATGCCCTTTGCTGCCAAGTGTGCAGAGGGTGTAACGTTACAGCCCTATTTTGGTGAGAACCAACAGTGAAACACAAGCCTAGATTAACGGGCTTTGTTCTCAGAGCTTTCCGTTTGTCCACCAGAGGCATGCAGTATTTTTTAGTGAAGTCAAGGCTAATTTAGTTCCAGGTGTAGTTATAAAAGAAGAAACAATCTCCGGAACTTTAAAGTATATTGCTCACTTAGCTTTCGTTAGCCACTGCTAACATCATCAAGAGCAGTGTTTCTCAACCTTGGCGACTTTAAGTCCTGTGGACTTCAACTCCCAGAATCCCCCAGCCAGCTGGCTGGGGGATTCTGGGAGTTGAAGTCCACAGGACTTAAAGTCGCCAAGGTTAAGAAACACTGATCAAGAGTGTAAAAACCATTAAAGAGATACCTGCCTTTATACACTATTAGTCAATTTGGCCATTGCACGCTCCCACCAGGTGGGAGGCTGGTGGATGGGCCCATTACGCACGCAATGGCCAATTTGAATTAATAATGTATAAAGGCAGGTATCTCTTTAATGGTTTTTACACTCTGACAATGTTAGCAGTGGCTAACGAAAGCTAAGGGAGCAATATATATTTAAAGTTCCGGAGTTCACAATGTCTGTTTCTTCTTTTATAACTACACCTGGAATTGTAAATACAATTACAAATAAAGCAAAGCCAAAGAAAAATCAATAGCGAATCTTAACATACTTAACAAGCTAATAACTATTACAGTAATATATTTACAGTAATTATAATAACACAACCAGTGGAAAAAGAAAGAAAAAATAAAATGAGTTTTAACTAAATTTCTACTTACATTAGCCTATTTTCAATTTTCCCATATTATATCCATATGGATTATTATCCTCTGTTTTTTTTTAAATTCTTTTTTAAAAAATTATTTCTGTAAGCCGCCCGGAGTCCTTTGGGATTGGCCGGCCTATAAATCAAATAAATGCAAATACTAATACATAATTCTATAGCATCTTTATTTTCCATACTAACAGCGATTGGCATTCGTCAACTTCCCTCTCATTTCTACCTCTTGTCTCTATCCATTCCTAAAATTTATTCCACGTGCTATAATATTTCGAGTCTTCTTTATCTTTAATTTTTAAGGTTGATCTACCCTGTTTCCCTGAAATAAGACCTCCCTGGATAATAAGCCCTATCAGGGTTTTGAGTGCATGTGCTAAAATAAGCCCTCCCCTGAAAATAAGCCCTCCCCGAAAATATTGCAATATAGTAGCAGCCATGAGGTGAGCATGCTCGCAGCCTCCTGCACCTAAAAAATAATAAGACCTCCCCGAAAATAAGGCTAAGTGCTTACTTCAGGGGTCAAAAGAAAATAAGACCCTGTCTTATTTTCAGGGAAACACGGTATCCATTTCAGCACAATCCCAAATTTTCCTAATTATACCATCATCCGATGGGGTGTTCGCATTTTTCCTATATTTACCATATATGATTCTTGCTGCCATCAATATATGTAGCACTAAATACATTGTAGTATATCCTGTGTAGTATATCTGCTATGGAGATGATGATGATGATGGAGGAGGAGGAGGAGGAGGAGGAGGAGGAGGAGGAGGAGGAGGAGGAGGAGGAGGAGGTGGTGGTGGTGGTGGTGGTGGTGGAGGAGGAGGAGGAGGAGGAGGAGGAGGAGAAGAAGAAGAAGAAGAAGAGGAAGAGGAAGAGGAAGAGGAAGAGGAAGACGACGAAGAAGAAGAAGAAGAAGAAGAAGAAGAAGAAGAAGAAGAAGAAGAAGAAGAAGAAGAAGAAGAAGAAGAAGAGATGGTAGTAGTGATAGTAGTAGTGATAATAGTAGTAGTAGTGGTGGTAGTAGTTCATTTTTAGTATCTGGCTTGTTTCATTCATTAAAAAAAATTTCAATTTCAATTTAATAAAATTTGTATGCCGCCCACTCCCTAGGGACTCCGGGCGGCTTACAGGCAGATAAAAAGCAATTAAAAAATTTAAAAGACAAGAAATACAATTGATTAAAATTACACAGCATCCATTCAGTCATGGTATGATAAAACCTGGCTTAAAATAATGAATCTAAAATCTCATCAGGCTTGATTTGAGCTACTTGCTCATACTTGGGAAGTAGGGAAAATCCTTACTCTTTTCTTAAGCTTTGCTCAGTGCGACAGAGGGTGCTTCGTGCCCCTTGTTAAAAACCGAAATGTTGCCCCCCCTAAAATTCCTTTCTGATTCTAAATGTTTGTCTCTCTCTCTCCTTCGAAACACAAACCAGCAAACTCCGGGCCTCGTGCCAAGATAAGCCAAATTATTGATCATTGCATCAGTTTATGGAGAGAGATGGAGCAATGGAGGAAGTTTCTAATTCTAAACAACTTTGAATTTGAAAAGAGATTTTCACACTGACACCTGTCGTTTCCCTGTCAAGGAATGTCTACAAATATTCTAAGCGGAGAAAAGAGGGGCGGTCATGGATGATGGGTAAATACTGCAGCTTGGGTGGGGAGGCCAGACAAAGAATAAGAATGGATGGAAAGTGATCGACAAGAGATTCAACCTGGAAATAAGGAGAAATTTCCTGACAGCAAGAACAATCAATCCATGGGACAGTAGTTGCCTTTGGAAGTTGTGGGAGCTTCATCACTGGAAGCTTTCAAGAAGAGACTGGACTGCCATCTTTCAGAAATGGTGAGGGGCTGTGATGGCAAACCTATGGTACCCATCCAAGAAAGGGACTGAGTTACTTGGCATTAAATTCACAGATTTTCTGGATAAACATTTAAACTTGAGCAGCGGGGGACAGAGAATTAATTGATACAGAACATTTCTGTCCCCAGCAATCTAAAATTCATAGAGTTATCAGTGCATGTAACATACATGTTTGTGCGGGTAAGATTGTCACTCCTGCTGTCAAGCAAAACCAAGCATTTAATAGTGAGTGCCATACCAGGTGCATGAATCATACAAGTGGCAAGAAAATAGGGGCAGTCAGGCATAACACAGGTTGTGTAGACAGTAAACACAGGGTCAATGGACTCAAATGTCTATACACCAATGCACAGAGTAGGAGGGATAAACAGGGCGAATTAGAAATTCAAGTAAATGAGGGCAGATACCATATTGTTGCCATTACAGAAACTTGGTGGGATGAAACCCAAAAAATGGAGCATACAGCTAGAAGGATTTAAATTATTTAAAAGAAATAGACCAAATAAAAGAGGAGGTGGAGTTGCACTATATATAAGAAATAACTACATCTCTACAGAAATAGAGCACAACAATGATGAGAACTATCTTGAATGCATTTGGGTCAATATTAAAGGTTGGTGGGGGGGGGGGTGACATTGCCATAGGTCTATACTACAGGCCCCCCAACCAAGCAGAGGAAGTAGATGAACTTTTTGCTAGTCAGCTAACTAAGGTATGTAGGAAGCACACCACGATAGTAATGGGGGATTTTAACTACCCTGACATCAACTGGGAAATAAACTCTGCATCAAGTGGAAGATCCAACAGGTTCTTAACGAACCTAGCAGACAACTTTGTTTCCCAAAAAGTAGAGAAGGGAACAAGAGGATCAGCCATATTGGACTTAATTCTCACTAACAGAGAGGAAATGATAGAAGGTGTTGAAGCCACAGGGACCCTGGGGGCAAGTGACCATGCAATATTGGAATTCAACATTATGCAAACACAAGTAGTAGAACAAAGTCAAACTAGAGTCTTGGACTTTAAGAGAGCTAATTTCAATAAATTTAGAGAGAGCTTAGGAAGAATTCGATGGATGAGAATCCTCAAGGGGAAAACAACTCAAGAAGCTTGGGAAATTTTGAAAAATGAGATTACAAAAGCCCAATACCAATGAAGAAGAAAAATAACAGCTCCCAAAAGAAACCAGCATGGCTGCATAAAGAACTCTCTGACAAATTGAAAGACAAAAAAGATAAGTATAAAAAGTAGAAAGAACGGGACATAACTAAGGCAAAATATCAGCAAATAGCCCGAGCCTTTAAAGACAAAGTGAGGAACACTAAGGCTTGCCACAAAGTAAAAAATAACAAAAAAACCTTCTTCCAACATGTTAAAAACAAGAAAAAAAAATTAAGGAAACAATTGGTTTATTGCTGGGAGAAAGTGACAAGAAGGTGACAAGCAACAGGAAGAAAGCAGAACTATTTAATTCATTTTTTGCATCTGTCTTTACACAAAGGGATAAAACAGTCCAACTTATCAAAAACAGACCACAAAAATCAGATTAGGAACACAAGTTGAAATAGGGAAGAAAATGGTAAGCGAGCACCTGTCTACCCTAGACGAGTTCAAATCACCAGGACCAGATGGATTACACCCCAGGGTTCTGAAAGAACTGTCAGACGAGATCTCGGAACCACTGAACTATATCTTTCAGAGATCCTGGAGCACCGGGGAACTGCCAGAGGACTGGAAAAGAGCTGATGTGGTTCCCATCTTCAAAAAAGGAAAAAAAAATAGATCCAGGAAACTATAGACCTATCAGCCTGACCTCAATACCAGGAAAGATTCTGGAAAAGATAATCAAGCAACGAATTAGCAAACACCTAGAAGTAAACGAAGTAATAGCCAAAAGCCAACATGGGTTTCTCAAAAACAGATCATGCCAGGCTAATCTCATTGCATTCTTTGACAAAGTGACAAAATTAGTGCACCAGAGGAATGCCGTCGATATAGTTTACTTGGACTTCAGTAAGGCATTTGATAAGGTAGACCATAACCTACTACTAGGATAAAGTAGAAAAATGTGGGTTGGACAGCATCACCACCAGATGGATTCGTAACTGGCTGACCAACCTCACTCAACGTGTAGTCCTCAATGGAACTGCATCTACATGGAGGGAAGTATGCAGTGGAGTACCCCAAGGCTCTGTTTTAGGCCCAGGACTCTTCAACATCTTCATCAATGATTTGGATGAGGGGATAAATGGGGAACTCATCAAATTTGCAGATGACACCAAGCTGGCAGGAATAGCCAACACTCCAGAAGACAGGCTTAAGATACAGAAGGATCTTGACAAACTTGAACATTGGGCACTATCTAATAAAATGAAATTCAATGGTGAAAAGAGTAAGGTTCTACATTTAGGCAAGAGAAACCAAATGCACAGGTACAGTATAGGTGGTTCCTATACCAGAGGTATTTCGCAAGAAGAGTCCTCCACTCCTCTGCTCACAACAGCAATAGCAATAGCAATAGCAGTAGACTTATATACCGCTTCATAGGCCTTTCAGGCCTCTCTAAGCGGTTTACAGAGAGTCAGCATATTGCCCCCAACAATCTGGGTCCTCATTTTACCCATCTCGGAAGGATGGAAGGCTGAGTCAACCCTGAGCCGGTGAGATTTGAACCGCTGAACTGCTGATCTAGCAGTAGCCTGCAGTGCTGCATTTAACCACTGCGCCACCTTGGCTCTTCCCTTATGCCACCAGGCTTCAAATTTTGGCCTTGGACAACCTGGAACTACGCCACCTACAGTCTGTCCTAAGCATAGTACACAAAATTATCTGCTACAACGTCCTACCTGTTGATGACTCCTTCAGCTTCAACCACAATAATACAGGGCAAACAATAGATACAAACGCAAGGTAAACCGCTCCAAACTCGATTGCAGAAAATACGACTTCAGCAACAGAGTGGTCAACGCCTGGAATGCTCTACCTGACTCCGTTGTTACATCCTCAACCCCCCCCCCCCAGCTTCAACCTTAAACTGTCTACTGAAGAGCCAAGGTGGCGCAGTGGTTAAATGCAGCACTGCAGGCTACTGCTAGATCAGCAGGTCAGCGGTTCAAATCTCACCGGCTCAGGGTTGACTCAGCCTTCCATCCTTCCGAGATGGGTAAAATGAGGACCCAGATTGTTGGGGGCAATATGCTGACTCTCTGTAAACCGCTTAGAGAGGCCTGAAAGGCCTATGAAGCGGTATATAAGTCTACTGCTATTGCTATTGCTATTGCTATTACTGTGGACCTCACCCCATTCCTAAGAGGTCCGTAAAGGGGGCGTGCATAAGCGCACCAGCGTGCCTACCGTCCCTGTCCTACTGTCCCCATTGATTTGTACTCATTTCCTGTGCTCGTGTCCATGTTTATATTTATACCTGTTATCTCGTACATGTTTGACAAACCAAATAAATTAAATTAAATAAATAAATAAAAATAAGTGACCACTCAGCTCTCCACACCGCAGGTGCTGGAACAAACTTTCATGCCCGAATGCCCAAATAAAGTTTAATATGGATGAGCAAGGCTGTGTTCGTTTGGTTATCCCAAAAACTGGTTTGGTTTTTGCTGTTTTATTCAGAACAGTTGTGTTCAACCTTAAGTCAAAAATCAATTTTTTACTATTTACTCACCAATTTCGTTGTATTTATTTTGTACAATGACAATAAAGGCTATACTATGCTAGAGTTTTTTGGGGTCACAGTGCCATCTAGTGGATGACATTGCACAGGGACAGAAAAGACAGTTTTTGTCAACCATGCCCCCATGTTGTTGTTAGTTGCAAAGTCCTGTCTGACCCATCATGACTCCATGGATAATGTTTCTCCAGGCCTTCCTGTGCTCTACCATCCTCTGGAGTCCATTAAAGCTCACGCCGACTGCTTCGGTGACTCCATCCAGCCGCCTAAATCTCTGCCGTCCCCTTCTTCTTCTGCCCTCAATCTTTCCCAGCATGAGGATCTTCTCCAGGGAGTCCTTCTTCCTTCTCATTAAGTGGCCAAAGGATTTGAGTTTCCTCTTCAGGATCTGGCCTTCTAAAGAGCAGTCAGGGTGGATCTCCTCTAGGACTGACCGGTTGGATGGCCTTGCAGTCCAAGGGACTCAATGCAGGAGTCTTCTCCAGCTGGTCTTCTCCATCTTCTCCTTAATATGGTGGACTTCAACTCCCAGAATTTACCAGCTAGCATGACTGGCTAGGACATTCTGGGAGTTAATGTCCACCCATTTTAAAAGGGACAAGATTTTAAAAAAAAACATTGCTCTGGGGTAGCCCAGGAAACTGGTAACACCTTTGCCAACTAACACACTAGAAAATCACCCAGAAAGAGTAGAAATTCCAGGGAAATCAATTCTGCCTTAAGAAGTCCCCAGCCATCGAAACCAGCTTGAGAGAGTTTAACTGAGAGTGTAGAAATTCAGAAATGGTGTGGTTGTGTTGCAGTGAGCCACGTGGGGTCAGTGTTGAATCTTCAGCAAAACTTCATTAACTTGGCCCTTCCTGGAACGCTTTGTGCCTGGGAAACCCCTAGATGCATTTCAAAGCAACTTGGCATTCGAACACAATAGAAGAAACTCAACTCTTCATATCTCCCCCTTCTCCTGTTGAGAAGCTTTCCTTCCTAGGGAAAGCTGACAAATCTAGACAGCATCCTAAAAAGCAGAGACATCACCCTGCCAACAAAAGGGCTTCTAGTCAAGATTTATGGTTTCCCCAGTTGCAATGGATGACTGTGAAGGTTGGAGCATAAGAAAGGCTGAGCACCAAAGAATGGAGGCCTTTGAACTCTGGTGCTGGAGAAGAAGACTCCTGCATTGAGTCCCTTGGACTGCAAGGCCATCCAACCGGTCAGTCCTAGAGGAGATCAACCCTGACTGCTCTTTAGAAGGCCAGATCCTGAAGAGGAAACTCAAGTACTTTGGCCACCTAATGAGAAGGAAGGACTCCCTTGAGAAGAGCCTCATGCTGGGAATGATGGAGGGCAAAAGAAGAAGAAGGGGATGGCAGAGAATGAGGTGGCTGGATGGAGTCACTGAAGCAGTCAACGTGAGCTTAAATGGACTTTAGAGGATGGTAGAGGACAGGAAGGCCTGGAGGAACGTTGTCCAAGGGGTCGCGATGGGTCGGACGCAACTTCACAACTAACAACTCCTGTTGAATTCCTAACAGGGTACTGTAGAAAAGATTTTTTGGGGAGGGTAGAGGAATGAAAAAAGAAGATAATCCTGATATGTGGTTTGAAATCCTCCATCTCTAAAGAAGTTGGCCATACTTGGACCCACGTTGGCGATAGGCAAAAGTTTGGAGCAACAAAATCCAGGAAACCAGAAAGCAACACTTGAAAATTGGTAAAAATAAATAAATTGTAACGCCTTAATTGCCCTCTCTGTATTTTTCCAGCCAACCTGATGTTCCACAAGTCCCTTATGGAGGCACATGATGTTTTTTGAAGTGGCTGATGTGCCTCCCAGTTTTTTCATCATTTAAGGACTAAAACCTTGAGGGGGTTGAAGTGCCTTAAAACAAGCAAAACTCAGAAGGGGAGACTCGCTCCAATGAAATCAAGTGGCCGGCTCTCATTTTACCACCTGCCGAGCAATTGTTTAGAACGAGTAATATCGACATGTTTGTTAGCAACGAGAGGCTACAATTAATCTGACAGAGTTGACTTTACAACAGGGAAGTCTTATCTTTCTGGCCCAACGCCAGTTGTCAAGAAATGCGGTTGTGTATGACAAGTAGCAGAAGTCAAATGAAAAAAGATCTGAGGCCGATAACAACGGGCGTAGCTAAACCACTTCACATGAACTGGCTTACGTATTTCCATACCCGGCTTTCTAACCATGAGGACTAGAAGCCTGGCTGATTTACAGCGCTCTCGACAAACGGAAATGCACCATGAAGTTAGGTGGCATTGATGCTTTCCTGAATTTTGCGATTGCCGTTTTCAAAAAGGGAAGTGCATATATTTGCAAAATGCACCCAGAGACACAGGTGGTGGTCAAAATATGGTTTTAGAAAGGTGCCAAATTTGGCTTTGCCGATGGACTTGGGGACCCCAGGGTGAAGAGGAGTGGTTGGTCTGATCATTGTCACCAGCAAGATAGGGGTTTATTGGGGGTTTTTAATTGGGTTTTTATTTCTGTAAACTGCCCGGAGTCACCATAAGGTGGATGGTTGTATAATTTTTCTTAATATTCTTGATATTTTTCTTAATATTAATTTTCATCCTGCCCTTGGATGATGCTATAGGGCGGTGATGGCTAAACTCCAACTCTGGAAGTTTTTAAAAAGATGTCGGAGAACCATTTGCCTGAAATGGTGTAGGGTTTCCTGCCTAAGTAGGGGGTTGGACTAGAAGACCTCCAAGGTCCCTTCCAACTCTGTTATTTTATTCTAATAAAGCATTCTATTCCGTTAATAAATATAAAAATTGAGGTGGACACAAAGCATCCAGGAATTTGGACACGCAGAGTTTTCAAGGCTCCCTAGAAACACAGAGCAATTAGGATACGAATTCCTAAACTTGGTTTCACGCCAACATCTCCGCTCTAGGCTTCCCTTGCATTGTGTTGTTGTTCCGTTGTGCTCTCTGACCTCTCTGCGAAAACAATGGGATCCAGTTTCCCCTTGGCGGCATTTCAGCCCTGCATGATAAAATATTTAGAAACGGACATCAACCTGCATCTCTCGGAGTTCTTCAAAGACTGAACGGTGCTCAGCCTGAAAAGCAAGGACGATGCTTGCCTTCATCTTCCTTTTCTCTGTTTTTACAGCTTGCCCGGCTGGCAATTCTCCACTGCAGAAAGAAAGATGCAAACATGGGTTTAATTGCAGGAGAAGACAAGAGAACTCATCTGCCTGCCCTGAAGGTACAAGGAACAATCCCAGAAGGATTCCAGATGTTGAGACTCTAGAAAGAGTGCAGAGAAGAGCAACAAAGATGATGAAGGGAGGCTGAAACATATGAAGAACATATTGCGGGAATTAGGTAGGGCTAGTTTAATGAAAAGAAGGACCAGGGGAGACATGACAGCAGTCTTCCAATATCTCAGATGATGCCACCAAGAAGAGGGAGTCAACCTATTCTCCAAGGCACCCGAGTGTAGAACAAGAAGCAATGGGTGGAAACCAATCAAGGAGAGAAGCAACTTAGAACCAAGGAGAAATTTCCTGACAGTTACAACAATTAACCAGTGGAACAGAAGTTGCCTCCAGAAGTTGTGAATGCTCCAACATTGGAAGTCTTTAAGAAGACGTTGGATAACCATTTGTCAGAAGTGGTGTAGGGTTTCCTGCCTAGGAAGGGGGTTGGACTAGAAGACCTCCTAGGTCCCTTCCAATTTGGTTACTCAGAACAAATGGAAACTCCACTTTAGGGGGTTTCCAGTCTGCAGTTGTTTTCTGCTAATTGTTGGCTAATTATTGCTTTAAATTAACATTTCTCAACTTTGGCAACTTTGGTAAGATGGGTGGGCTCACTCTACATGGCCAGATGCAAATAGGGTCCACTCACGGTTCGGTTTTGCCTTTCAAGGTTTCTTCTGCCCGGCTGGCGGTAGCTCCCCCATCCCGTGCCCAGAAGGCACCTTCCGTTCTGCCGGATTGTCCTCTTCTCTCTCCTGCCTGCCCTGCCCGGTGAACTTCTTCGGTGCTAAAAAGGGCCAGGGGGCTTGCTTGCCGTGTGGCTCTGAGGCAGCACAACCCAAGGAAGGCCAAAACACCTGCGTGTGCCTTCGCCAAGGCCGTGTTTTCCAGGTATGGGATGTGGATTTTGTTCTACGCTATCACTTGACGTGGCTGTTTCTTAAATGTTGGCAGACGCGAGTAACTGTGGGGCCCTTACTGTTCTCTGAGCTCGGTTGTTTTCCTGAAGACATTCCATTATCCAACTGGGTAACATCATCAGTGCTAGGAGGGGGTGGAGTTTGCTCTCTGTTTACCCCACTCCCTTCTAGCACTGATGATGTTCCCTAGTTGGGTAATAAAGTGTCTGCAAGAAAACAACCGAGCTCAGAGAGCAATCAAGGATCCCACAGTCCTCCTCCTCCTCTTCCCCGAGGTGGCGCAGTGGTTAAATGCAGCACTGCAGGCTATTTCAGCTGACTGCTAGTTCTGCAGTTCGGCAGTTCAAATCTCACCGGCTCAAAGGTTGACTCAGCCTTCCATCCTTCCGAGGTGGGTGAAATGAGGACCCAGACTGTGGGGGCGATATATGCTGACTCTGTAAACCGCTTAGAGAGGGCTGAAAGCCCTGTGAAGCGGTATATAAGTCTAATTGCTATTGCTTATTGCTATTTGCGAGGACACCACTATTGAGTAGACACACAAAGTCAAGAAGCTAGTACATTTCTCTCTTAAGTGAAACCTTTTTCCCGCGTCACTATTTTGGTACTACGCCAAGGTGGCGCAGTGGTCAGAGTGCAGTACTGCAAGCCACTTCAGCTGACTGTTATCTGCAGTTCGGCGGTTCAAATCTCACCGGCTCAAGGTTGACTCAGCCTTCCATCCTTCAGAGGTGGGTAAAATGAGGACCCGGATTGTTGTTGGGGGCGATATGCTGACTCTGTAAACCGCTTAGAGGGGGCTGAAAGCCCTATGAAGCGGTATATAAGTCTAACTGCTATTGCTATTCGCCCTCCCCCTCCTCCTCTCTGCAAAATCCCCTCCCTTCTAGCACCAATGATGCTCCATAGTTGGGTAATAAAATGTCTGGAAGAAAACAAGCAAGCTCAGAGAGCATCAAGGACCCCATAGCCTTCCTCCTCCTTCCCTCTACAAACCCCTCTCTCTTCTAACACTGATAATGTTATCTAGTTGGGTAATGAAACATCTGCAGGGAGAAAAAACACCCAACCTCGGAGAATTTTAAGGACCCAACAGGTCAGTGGTGGGTTTCAAAAAATTTGGGAACCTCTTCTGTAGGTGTGGCCTACTTTCCGGGTCCACTGGTGGAACCTCTTCTAACCGGTTCGGTAGATTTGACGAACCGGTTCTGCCGAACTGGTGCGAACCGGTAGGAACCCACCTCTGCAACAGGTCAACCCAGCTACAAATATTCTCTTCTCTTGGTAAATCTACTCATCCTTAAAATGGAACCCAAAGTTCCATTGTCCTGGCAGAATAATCCCAATGGGGAAGATCAATTCTCCTTAGGTAAAGGTTCCCCTGGCACATCTGTGCTAATCGTTCCTGACTCTAGGGGGCAGTGCTCATCTCCTTTTCAAAGCAGAAGATCCAGCACTATCCGAAGACGTCTTGGTGGTCATGTGGCCGGCATGACTCAAAGCCGAAGGCGCACGGAGCGCTGTTCCCTTCCCACCAAAGGTGGTCCCTATTTTTCTACTTGCATTTTTTACCTGCTTTCGAACTGCTAGGTTGGCAGAAGCTGGGACAAATAATGGGGGCTCACTCCGTTATGCGGCGCTAGGGATTCGAATCACTGAACTGCCCACCTTTCTGATCGACAAGCTAAGCGTCTTAGCCTCTGAGTCCCTTCAAGTTTCCTTACAATGGTATAAACTCAGGGGCAGTGGTGAAATCCTCCGAACTCTGCTACCGGTTCGGTGAGTCTGCTGCCGAGTATGCGCTTTGCGCGCATACACGCCTGAGATGCGCCCATGTAGCATTAAAAAAGGAACATTTTGAAGCCTTCCGAGTCTGCAAAGGTAAGTAGAATAGCGAGGCGTGGGGGAATTCGCTATGCGACATGATTTAGATTAGCTAGAGAGCAGGAATTCTGATGATTCGAGCTAATATAAATTGCACGTCTACAGCTGATCTTCAGAAATACTGCCTGAATAGCATTTTTTTTACTACCGGCTCAGGGAAACTGGCCCGAACCAATAGCATTTCACCCTTGCTCATGGGGGATTCCCACGTCATGGAGCACCACATTCCAGGAACCACCAGCACCCTTCCCCCAACTGCTGGGAGAATTGCATGGACCTTCTCAGCATCCGTTATTTCTTCCCCCTTCCTGAATCTCCGAGCCGCATCTTAACTGTGGGCATTCCAGAGGGATGGATTTAAGTTTCTTCCCTTTCCAGCCCAGCGATGCTCAGTGCCCTTGTGCTCCCGGGTATCGGAGCCATCGAGAAGACAGGCGGTGGGATTGCGTCAAAGAGACCTATGATATTTGTAAGGACGATGCTGTCCGGAACCAAGATGGGCGGTGCTTAACTAAGGAGGAGTGGGCTCACTACTGTTCAGACCAGGTGAGTGGAAGGTGGCGGGAGAAGTCTACCGTAGGTGAAGGTTCCAAATAGCATCCAAAATTAAATCAGAGCCCAAGGCAAAGGATTGATCAAAGTTCCAATTTATGAAGAGAGCCATGTTGGCACATCTGGGAAAACCCGAATCTGAAAGCTTCCCACTTCGCCCCCCCCCCACCCAGTTGAAAGTTCAAGATCTTGCCCCGCACACCCACAAGTCCATCCCATAGTCCAATCTCCCACTGCCGTGCTGGCAGCTTCCACCCATCCAGTTCCGGCCAGGTGCAGAGGTGCAGAGGCAAAGGATGACCTTGGTTTTCTGGAAAGAATGTTGTTATGGCTACATAGCATCTAAACTCCGTACAATCCCACCTCTCGTTTCCCCACAATAGAAAAAGGCATAGTAGAATAACGGAAAGTGTGGCAGGCCAAAGACCCAAAAGAAAAGATGGCGGCAGGCCTGACACCGTGGTTGGGAGTCTGGTGCAACCCCATTTTGGCCACTGACCTTCCAGCTTGGTAGCATTTTCCTTGATTCGCTCAAAGGGTGCTAAGCCAGGCCCATCACTGTCGTAATTGGTGATAGTTGTCAATTGGTGACTGACGAATGGGACTGACCTGATTTTATGATCTTTTTTTTTTCTGCAGCAGTCATTAAACAAACATCACAATTGTAAAGGGGACCAGTGGTGGGTTGCAGGCGGTACGCCCCGGTACGAGCATACCGATGCCTGTCCGGAGCACCGGTGCTCTGGAGGACCTACCCGCCTGCCCGTCATCCTTTTCTGTCTTTAAACTCTTTGGTGCTTCCGCGCACGGCGCATACAGCGCTTACGCAATGCTCCGCCGATCAGCTGGAGCATCGCGGAGGCTCACGGAGGCATCACTGGAGGATAGGACGCATGCACAAACTGCGCACATTCATGTGGAGCACACCGGGCCCCGTTGCAACCATACTGGTTGCAACGTGATCCAGAACCCACCACTGAAGGGGATCGATGGGTCGCTACGAGCCAGCAGTAAATGCTAGTTTTCAGTAAAATAGTTGTGAAATGCAGTTGTGTGATTGTAGGACGTCGAAAATGGCCGTAAGCCTGGCCTGGTGGATAAGTACTTGACATGTGGTCATATAACCCTATAGGGTGGCAGTGGGGACTTTGAATCCCAGTCATAACTACCTCCAGGGAGGCCGTACGTCATAGAGGATCACCCCTACGGAGTAAATTTTCATCCAAGGGACCATTGACTGTCTCCTGATCTTCCCGGATAGGTTTGTGACATCCCCCAAGACTATCGAGGTTACGACAAGGTTCTTGGGCTTTGCCTTTGTCAAGTGAGAAGGCTGGATAACATGTGTGGTCCCCTGTGCCGACGACAGCAAAGAGGCGTTTTGAAATTCTTCTGTGGAGACGGCCCGCCCCGACTTTCCATCGCGTACAAAAATGGCAGGCAGGTAATGAAGGTCAAGGAGGAAGCCGATCTTTCCCAGCTGCTCATTGTACCTGAAAGCTCGAAGCCTAAGCTGAGCATCTTCTCAAGCATCTTCCTAAAGCTGAGCATCTTCCCTGTTGGGAAAGTGCCAGCCAGGCTGGAAGGAGGAGTCAAGTGAGGTCCTAGTTTGGAGTCCTGCCACAGCTGCAAGCAGCATAAAGTTTGACCTCCCCCAAGATTCATGAAACCTTATCTGGTTGTTCCTAGGACTGTGATGGTGAACCTATGGCATGCATTCCACAGGTGGCACGCAGAGCCATATCTGCCAGCACGCGAGCCGTCAGCTCCAAGATGTATGTGATTTTTGCCCTTCTGGAGGGCCAGGGGAAGCCTTTTTCACCCTCCCCAGGCTTCGGGAAAGCCTCTGCAGCCTGGGGAGGGTGAAAAACAGGCCCAATGTTCCAAACTTCCAGTAGACCCATTGGGCCCGTTTTTAGCCCTTCCCAGGCTCCGGAAGCTTTCCTGAAGCCTGGGGAGGCTGAAAACGGTTCCCCTCTGCCCCCCGGAGGAAATACCAAGTTCAGCTTGGAGATGAGCAGTGCAGTGCATGTGGGGGTGGAAGCATGGGGTGGGAGTTATGCATGCATGCACATGTGAAGGAGCATTTCGCATTATGGGTGCCGGCATGCAAGTATGCTATTGCACATGCACGCTTGTATTTTTGGCACCCAACCAGAAAAAGGTTAGCCTTACAGCATTCCAAATAGCATCCGAAATTAAATCAGAGTCCGAGGCAAAGTGTTGCTCAAAGTTCCAATTTAGACATGTTGGTACATCTGGAAAAACCCAAATCTGAGCTTCCTGGGTTTCCCCACCCAGTTGAAAGTTCAAGATCTTGTCCTCCACATCCACAAGTCCAACAAGGGGTACAATCTCCCACTGCCACGCTGGCAGCTTCCACCCATCCGGTTCCGGTCAGGTGCAGAGGTACAGAGACAAAGGATGACCTTGGATTTCTAGAAAGGGATTTTGTTTTGACCACAATACATTCTACTCCTTACTATTCCCCCTCCCAATTCCCCACTAATGAAACAGCATAGTAAAATAAGAGAGGGTGTGGCAGGCCAAAGATCCTAAAAGCCATAGCCATAGCCATCACTATCCTAGGAGAAGGTTGTCTGGGAAAGTCCTTGTAACATAGGTGGTAGACAATAAAATTACCGACTTTGTCTGTTGTGCCTGGCGCATCCTTTTCTTCTGGGTGGGCAGCTGGAGATGGAGGGAGGGCAGCTTCCTGCTAAGTCTGAACCCAAATTTAGGCTCCTGGCAACATTGCCGCCTGAAACTGGGATTAAAGACGCCTTTGTCTTCACATTTTTCATAGGTCGATATTTTTTGGGAAGAGCTGGCAGCTTCTTTGCAAGGACTCATCTTCCACGCTCAAAATCTCTGTGCCTCAGAGACTCAAGACCCCCAGCGGGTCTACGTGGTGAAGACAAATGGTAAGGACCAAAGAAGAGAAATGGTCCATATTCTCTCTGCTTCAGATTTTCCCCTCTGGTTTCGTTGCCAACTCTTGGCCTCCAAGCCTTCAACGCGAACAGCTTTCAAACCCCTTTGGAAAAGACTTTGCTGCCCTAACAGGAAAGAAGACAGGATGTCCTGATTCGTAATTAATCTGACTTTAATGGGGGAAATGTCATTATTGCTTGAAGGGAATACAGTAAACCTAGTTTGGCTACATGATTTGTTTCTGAAGTTTTACTCAAACAAAGCAGTGGTGAAATTCGAAAATGTTCCCTACCGGTTCTGTGGGTGTGGCTTGGTGGTCATGTGATGGGAGGGCGTGGCTGCACAACGGACTCACACACACACTGCAAAAGCAGCTGGACCTCACACAAAATGGCCCCTGCACCAAACAGGAACATCACAGAGTAACAGAGAGCTCGAAAACCAACTATCACACCGTACACAAAAATAACACAAAAGCTACTCCACTGACTCACACACAATGCAAAAACAGCTGCACTTCACACAAAATGCACCAAGAGGCAACCTCACAGACAATCAGGCACAGCTGATTGTTGCAACAGCTGATCATCGGAATTTTTTGGTTTACTTTTCTAAGCATTTTTTCCCCTACCGATTCGGGCAAACCAGCATTTCACCCCTGACCCAAAGCCTTGCCACACCAGAGAGCAAAGAGGGGGCTGGAGTAAAGCACGGAACACGGACTCAGGTTAAGAGATTGTGGGGCTGACCAATTCCTTCCCCATCGTTACAGGAAGAGGATTTATAGGTGTGAACGATCCCGAACCGGAAGCACTGCAACATCTCTTTGCCACACAAACCCAGATCCCACCAGCTTCCCCAAATGAATTGTGGAATGCAAAGTCCTGGGAGATTTCATGTACGTAAGCATCAGGTTTGCGTCCTTGTGCGTGTTTACATCAGCAATCATGTGTGGAAGGGGTGTGTGTGTGTGTGTGTGAGAGAGAGAGAGAGAGAGAGAGAGGGAGAGAGAGAGAGAGAGGGAGAGAGAGAGAGAGAGAGAGAGAGAGAGAGAGAGAGAAGTGGTGATGAGCCACGATGGTGCAGTGGTTAGAGGAAAGTACTGCAGGCTCCTTCTGCTGGCTGCCAGCTGCCTTCACTTTAGCAGTTCAAATCTCACCAGGCTCAAGGTTGACTCAGCCTTCCGTCCTTCCGAGGTGGGTAAAATAAGGATCCAGATTGTTGGGGGCAAGAGGCTGACTCTGTAAACCACTTAGAGAGGGCTATAAAAAGCACTGCGAATCAGTATATAAATCTAAGTGCTATTGCTAGTCCTTCCTTCCTCCCCCTCTCTCTCTTTCCTTCCTTCCTTCCTTCCTTCCTTCCTTCCTTCCTTCCTTC